>NC_048299.1:229679078-229735471 GCF_013100865.1 Trachemys scripta elegans | reverse complement strand
CCGAAGAAGTGGGCTGTAGTCCACGAAAGCTTATGCTCTAATAAATTTGTTAGTCTCTAAGGTGCCACAAGTACTCCTGTTCTTTTTATAATGAGGATGGTGATCAATTCTCAGTCTCCATTGAAAGTAGGACAAAACATAATGGGCTCTATCTGTGGCAAGGGAGACGTAGATTAGACATTAGGAAAAACTTTCTAGCTGTACTAGGGAAGTTAAATTCTGGAATAGGCTTCCAAAGGAGGTTGAGGAATCCCCATCATTGGAGGTTTTTAAGAACAGATTGGACAAACACCTGTCGGGATGGTCTAGGTTTACTTGGTTCTGCCTCAGTGCAGGGGGCTGGATATAATGACCTCTGGAGGTCCTTTCCAGCCCTGCATTTCTATGATCCTAGGACTGGTGTTAAAGCCTGTTTCTCTCTCCTTTTTGGGGGTTGAAGCCTGTTTGGGTGTCTTGTGGCAGAGAGTAAGGTGGCTACACACAGTATTTCATCTTTTTTTCTAAACAAACTTGTATTTCTTTTTATTACTAGTCTATTACAAGTACATATTTGGAGTACCTGTACTAGGTTTAGCCATTGACAAAATATATTTTCAATGTCCATGGCGTCCTGCTGGCTCTGTCAAAAATGGAGCCGAATATAATACTGTGTTTTCATAATATAGATATCTGTCCATTAGGAACTGAACTGAATCACAGATCACAAAAAAAATCTGATAGTAAAGTAAGGTGGACATTATCAACTTGGACTGGATCTGAACCCTTACTTTGGGGAAGAAATGTTTTGTACCTCATTCTCATACATCTGAACCATCCCGTTCACTACTCTTAGATTTTTTAAATGTCCATATTAAAATACAAAAGTTAAAAACAGACAAGCCTAATACAATATGAAGAGCTGTACCACTGCTTATAAGTGCACACAGATGTGTGAATATTCATGCTTTCTGTTTTATGAAAATAACTGAATACATTATAATAAAACCTCATGAATGTACAATGGTTTATGTTGTATCGCAAATGAGTTTTGCAGCAAGACACTGCCCCCCCATAATACACACCTGTGACAGTTTTAAGTAGAAGGCACTGTAAAATCATATTACTCTTAGCATAATATTATATAATTTAATCACAATTACACCTTATGAATTATTTAAAATATTCAATTAAACCACATTTAAATTTACCAAAGCCCATTTCAGTTCTTATCAACTTTGGATGCCTGTTTGAAATGCTGACTGCTAAGGCATTAATGCCTTGTCACCTATTGTTGCACTGACTCCAGGGTAAACGAGTCTATGGTGATTTCTTCCTCTTAGGCTCAAAATATTAAATTGAAATCTAAAAAAACCCCCATTGTTTTCTTATAACCAGGGGCCTCTACAAACATTATTTAATGCACTAAAATACATTTGCATAGTTCTGACCTCACTCAGGAGGAAGCAAGCAGGCTTATTTATATAAAAACTGCAGTGAGGTATTCTTATATTCTGTTGAGTTACAAATCTGCAAATTTGCCTAAAGGCAAATTGGATTTTATTTGTCGATAGTATTAATATAAAACAAATCTACATAACTCTAGACTGATATAAAACTCTGGCTTTCAGTCATGTCTTGTTTCTTAATGTAAACAACCTTTCGTCTGATTTCCGATTTTTTGTTTGTTGCTTTAGCCACTGCCTAAACACAATATATTCAGTAAAGTTCAAGTCTCTATAAACTTCTATACCTGCTTCTAATTAACTTTTCAACACATAATTTCCAATGAATAACTAAAATGTTTTGGCCCAATCCTGTAGCCATGATTCAGGCATTTCTTTCAACAGGAGGTTTTGCCTCAATAAGGACTGCAGAAGCGGCCCGTTTGTTTGGGATTTGTTTAGAAATGAACAGCTAGTGGTTTTCTTGCTCATTAGAGGACTTTTTTTCTTGTCTTGTCTTTTCTTTTTCTTTTCTTTTTTAAAGCCATCATTGTAGATTATCAAAATCCTTCTCTACTATGGCCAATGAATTAGAACTATGTTGTAACATTGCATCATCTATATAGCTGTAAAACAGATTTAACACAAACTAAGAATAAATCATTGACAAATAAATTCAATAAACATAGTCTGAATATTGAGCTTTGGCGGACATCACAGTCTATTTCAGCCAAGCCAGATTTCTTGCCTTGTACAACAAATGTGTGCGTTCTTCTTGTTAAACAGTCATACATCTGAGTTAAGTGACTTATCCTTGAGAGCATCATAGTCTTATCTTCTCTAATCAGCATCCTACAGTCAATCAAATGCTTTTGTAAAAATTACAAAATACAGAGCCAGTATTTTTACTCTATCCAGTACATGGTCACTGGGAATATTGTTAACATTAATTGTCAAGTGCCAAAAACATGTTTGCTGCAGTCATAAAAAATAATGCTCCCTGCCTTAAAGGCCTGAAGTAAAATCCTGCCCCTTTGAAGTCAATGAGAGTTTTGGCATTGACTTCAGTGGGGCCATGATTTCATGTTTACAGACTAAACAAGAACTTAAACTCCTTTGACACATACATACCACTTTGTGCAGCATTATACTGCTAAGCAACTTTACTTTTATAAAAATAAAATGGAGTGTTAAAACTCCCCCTTCCTGCAGAGTTAGAGGGTATATATATCTTACCACCCTTAGAAAAAAATGAATATGCTGTTGCCTACAAAATCAGAAATGACTTTCTACAGGCTAGACTGAGCCATTAGCTCCTGCCCACAGTGAGGTACAATTCCTTCCCTCCTCCCCTTTACTTTGGTATAGGTGGGAGCAAGTTATTTCATTCATTGTTGGGGCGCAGTACATTCTTCTTCATATACGTGACCAATTTACTCTATCAAGTAGGAGATTAGATCCAAAGACCCCCACACTCTCTTTTGCTCTTCCCAAACAACTTGCTCAGAGAGGAGAGCAACAAGTCAATGGAATTCATAATTTATCAGTCCTTACTTAGCCACGCAGAGAAGAAAGAAGGATGGGGATTGCTCTCCTGCACTGCTGAGTTAGAGTCAGGGACAATCTAGCCATCAGTGACTAACATATTTCCAATATGCAAAACATTACACATCTTCCTTAAAGTTCCATGTTAACATAGTTTACCTGATATTACGTATTAGCCTACTCTAGCATTTTAGTTTTATCTAAAGTATAGTCCTATAAAAGTTATCCCTTTTCTAGGAGACTATGTGTGCAATAGTTCAACTATAGAGTAATAATGGATGTTAACATTCAATACTCGTAATGTTTGGGTATCGCACAAAAAGCACAGAAACTAAGGAACCCGATGTAGGCAACAGAAATCACATTTAAAGGTTACTTAAGTAGAATTACAGTAATTCCATTTTGTAAATAAGAATTGTAATGGTGAAGTTCACTTGTGCTACAATGCCACTCACAGAGGCTGGAGATTAACTTCCTCACTTTATGTTATCTGAATACTGTATTTATTTATTTTGAGCTGTTCCCCCTCTAGGATTTCTGATTTCTTTGTAAATACCTTACAATTGAGCTCCAAATGAAACATTAAGCACAGAAAGCAAGTCATGTATGAAATATAGCAGCCATTTTACTCCAACACAATACAATAGTTATCAGCTATTTTAATCTAATTTTTCTTGTTGCACTTTTTCCTGCAAGTCAGTGAAGTTGAAACGCATCCAGTAGGATACAGCATCAGCCACTTACAACTCATTTCACAGATATGGCATGCTGGTGCTGAACTTAGGTAGCAAAAATAAAATTGTGACACTCACAGACTAGAGTGTTGTCCAGTCAGGTACACAATTACAAATACATTTACAAATAAAAAAGAAGCTGCCTACCATGGAAGTGTTACAGGGAAATTCAAATCCAAGCAGCAAAAAGAATTTGTTTGTAATAATTAAACACACAGTGTTGCCAACTTTCATGATTTTATCATGATTTTTGCAATGTATTTAATTTATGTATTTAATCCCCAGCTCCTGGAGGCAAATGATTACATGAGATTCTTAATTTTCATTAGTTTCAAGTAAGTTTTTAGCCCTCAAAACTTCAGGGAAAAACCTGAAAATATGAACTGAGTGTACACTACAGACTCAGAAAAAACAGGCAAATAAAAAGATATCAGAATATGTTGGTAAATGCACAAACAAACAGGGATGTGGTATTGCATAATGTTAAATATAGGATGATAGCTTTAACACCTCAACTCAATAGATTTTTAAAAAATATAGTTGTATTACTAGAAATAATGTCAAATAATGTAATGTTCATCTATTAGGATTACCTGAGGTTTTGGAATTAGATTCATGTGGGACATTAATTAAATTTTAGAATTAATATTAAATGCCTTAAATTAAGCACATGCTTAAGTGCTGTCATAAATCAGGGCTTAAAAATGGAAAACTAAGAGAAAATGTAACAGGAGTTAGCAATACATACCAATAAGGAACAGTCAGTTGTAAGATGGCCCCATTAGGACTGCAACTGCTTGACTCTTCCAGATTTAAAGGGCCAGCAGTAGGAATGCATGCTTAGAAATAGCTCTTATGCCCTTGGCTATGTTTGAAAATTTGCACTGGTGTAACTATCTCAATTTCAAATTAATCTAGATACACTGGTGAAACACCGACACACTTTAACCAATTTAAACCACATTTAAACTGAGTTAAGAAGTTACTGGATTATTTTTTTTCCAAATGGCAAAAGGTCTTGCAGTATGTTCAAGTCTAACTTTTTTCAGCTGTAGATCTTGGCAAGACAATATTTGAAATACTTACTCTCCTACAGAATGAACATTCTGTCTCTACAATCGTTAGGCTGTGCAGGCACAAAAAGGGAGCGTCCTGGATACATGAACTGAGCCCAAGTCTCTGAAATGACAGCACCCCGAGGCCACGATGCCAACCTATACAGTTCTTATCTTTAAAGCTATTAAACTGATACACATTATTTTTACTACATCAACAATAGAAATTATCTGGGATAAATACGTACAGTACCAAATATTACTATTGTTTGTACAATAAGCACTTTGAGACAGATACTAACCTTTGATATGAATGTGCTGATCAAAATATCTCATAAGCAAGCACAGAAGTGGATTTTTAAAGTTATGCAGTAATACATTCCATACATCCAAGATTCAGCTATAGTTTTTTATCTTTTACGTTAGATAGTGATCATTGATACAGTGCTCTGTCCATAGAGATCTGTGCAAAATTGACCTGTCTGTGATATTCATTATCATATCACTAACAGAAAGCCCAGATGTTAAAATGTAGCTAGACATAAAGCAGCAACATGACTGTCTAGCCTGGTTTATACTAGTAAATTTATATCTTTTTCTTTAAAAAAGTCTTATTTCAGATTAATTGCATCTCTAAAATTACAAACTATATTAGGAGGTCTACATGATTGGACAGAAGATTGGCATTCTAGTTAGCATTAACATTTTTATTAGTTGTGGAGATTATCTATAGGCTATAGATGACCTTAGTCAACTAAGCATTCTTATATAGCTAGACACTAGGCAACAACAGCCAATCATAAAAACATGTACTTGATTATTAGGTCTCAAGATGTATTAAATCAATACACTGTATCACCTTGAAGGCTAGGTACAGAAGCTAGAATGCATCTGCAGCTTCTGTAACTAAAAAAGCTAAATAAAGAATAATAAAATAGAATGCATTTTATTTATGTTCTGTGTAACAGAGATGAATATATTATTGTAAATTATTTCAGTTTTTTGTATCTTAACTTTTAATGATTTTTCCTCCTTGAAATCAAAAATAAATATGAGCCATTAAAATATTCTATAAAGTGACATACAGATAGCACTAAACCTTCTTCATTGTGCTAAATCCTGCCACCACAAATGGGATGTTTCCACTGATTACAACAGGACATGGTGGAATAAGAATAATGGGCAACAATATTGCAACATTTCATTATTCTTGGCAAGAATAATTTGTAATCAGACTAAACTGATGATGTTGCTTTTTATTAACTATATTTGTATTACCATTGAAAATAAAGAAAACTAAATACACAAGCAATGGGTTACATTGGGTTGATACATTCTGCTCTGGTTAAGGGGAATGTACAGCCCTGCTGCTTCAAGAGCAGTTACAGGCTTCAGACAGACTCTATTCTTTCTCTACTATCCCCTTGTTTCAGGGGGTATAGTACTCTTTTTCTGGTCCTTACCATTACCAGGTTACTACTTTCACTCCATCCCGTGCTGGCCCACCTGGAGTGGCTAACATGGTTTGTCTATACTGCAGCTAGAAGTGAGTCTCCCAGCTTGTGTAGACAAACTTGTGCTAGCGGGGCTCAAAGTAGCACATTAAATATAGCAGGGTGGACATTGCAGTTTGGGCAGCAGCTCAGGCTCTCAAGCACACTCAGCCCCTGGGCTTGAGTTTGGGTAGCTAGCCAAAGACTCTGCTAGCGAGCCACAATATCCACACTGCTATTTTTAGTGCACTCAGTTGATCCCCACTAATACAAGTCTGTCTACGCAGGCTGGAGAAGGTCCACCTATTTTCCAACGTTCTCCTCTCACTTGCTCAGGCAGGGGGGTAATGGGTGTGAAGTGCCTGCTTACCACTATGAACTCCCAGACCCATGGTTACTGAACCTAAGCAGGAGTGTCGGTGGGGGAGAATCACTGTTGTTACTAGCCCATTGGGGGCCCTAAGCAGGAACATTTCCTCCCAATACTAATAATTAATAGGGAGTCCCTTTGAGCTGCTTAGGACCTAAGCAATGTCTTACTCTGTTTATGCCTAGTGCCAGCTGGGGGTGGGGAGGGAGGGGAAGAAGAGGATTCCTTACTCTCCCTGATATCCATGCATGGCAGTGTAAATCTGGCCTTAAATAAGTAGTATTAAGAATTTCTCTTAAAATCACCAAAGCAAAGAAATTCAGGGTTAAAGATGGACTCTTTCAGATGGCTTCACATAAATATTTAATCTTCTTCCTTCAACCTTAAATTGTCCAGTTGTACCTACATACTGTAACTCAAAATTTTCCACCACAGGGGAACACCTCTTCCCAACACTGATGATATTACATAGCATATGAGTTGCAAAACTCTAGGTGCACTTAGGGTGAGCTAAGGATGAAGAAAGAGACATTTGTCCTGAAGTCATGTTCATAGAAGACTACTCCATCATTAACTATTCATTTCCTTTTTTGTGGGTTAAGTCAGATCCTTAATTAAATTTTACATAGATTTTTTTTCATTTTACTTAATAGGAGAAATCTTTCTTGTGCCTGTTTAGGGAATCTCATCTTTTAACCACTCTTTTAAGACACAATTATGGAAATCTAAAATTGATTTGGGAGCTGAGATTAGGTACAATATAAGCCAGAAAAACAGGAGAAGCCTTCTTGTGGCTGTGTAGTGGCTGATGCTTTTAAGTATCCAGGAGGAGTTGTTTGAAATCAGTCTATTTAAAACATAAATGATACCCAGATATTTTTGTCATCATGTGATGCACCAAGCCAAAGCAGCTGTTCTGTAGCATTCTCCAAAACACATCAAGGAATGCTATTGTGAGGGAAATTAAGGATATATACTAAATATTCATTCTATATTATGTACTTTTCTAAAGATAAGATTATACAGGATTGTTCACATTTGGGGGCTTTACTGCCAAAGCTGCATTGCAATGGATCATGCTGGAAGATCTGACCCATATGTGTGAGCACAGCAGTTCTCAACTAGCCAATAATACCTGTCCTTTCTGGTAGACATGCTGCCATTGGTCAATCCCACTTCTCCCTAGTAGGCTCCAGAGCTAGCTAAAGAATAGCTGGTCATTGTCCTGTCTTTTCCTGTGAATTAGTAAACAGTCTTGCTCAATGATGGATTCTGAGGAGGACCTTTGGATATTACCATAGTACGAATAATAAATAATAATAAACTCATCCTCTTGCAAATGTATTAATGAACTCAGAAAGCAGCATGTGACTAGTGCTTGCTGGAGATAGAAAAGAATCACAGAAGTTCAAGGTGGAAAAATACACTCTGGATTGTTGACACTATCCCCCTGCCAATGAAGGATTGTTCCCGATAGCACATTTATCACTGATTTGTCCAGATTTAAAGATCTACAGGAATGGGGTTTCCTTGGGAGCCTACTCTACTATAGCTGTAATTCAGCACTCTCCAATCTGTCCTGATTTAAACAAGAACAGACATCTGCCCATAACAGAGGTGCCTTAAGTGAATTCAACAAGTTAAACAACAAATTCAAACAAAATGATATATTTTCAGAAACAACTAGTGATTTTCAGTGCTTCACTTTTTGGATGCCCCGTTTAAGACGCTGAGCGCTTTCCCACTGAAAACTAATCACCTTTAAAGTGTTGTGAGTGTGGCATCCAAAATGGAGGCACCCAAAGTCACTAGTCCCTTTTGAAAATGTGGGGATAGTTTTTATTTACACCATGTACAGGGCAAACCTTTTCTTCTTTAAATCTTTTGGATCCTTAAACTCCCAACCCACCTTCTTCTCTGGATATCATCAGCTATGCCATCTGAGATAAGGCATCTTTTCCCTTTTGCTTAATTTGAAACCAGCCCTTACTAATTAGTGAATCCGAAATAAGATGCCAAGAAAGCTTCACCACCCATCCTGAGCTGAGAGTCAAGCAATCATACATTTTTGTGACAATGTTAACAACATTCTTTTCCTCACATACTCAAGCTGAGGTGACTTTGCATATGGTGCCATTCTGCTTTGATGGAGGAATGTTTAAACTTTTCTGTTCTGTTAAAAATTTAGATTTCAAACGTAACGCCCCACCCCTCATATTGAGGGAATAAACATTATCTTAAAAAGAAACAACAGAAAAATCCTACCATGCTACACTGCATTTGAGGAATTTTTTCCCATTTTTTTCTTTCTTAATTTTATCCCATTGCTCCTAATTAATGCCACCCAAATAATGGTTGCTAAGAGAAGAGAAAGGGTGGTTCATTGAGATTAGAAAGTTTTCAATTCCAAGGGTAAGAGGTTCTACACTAATTGAACTGATAGTCACATGGGAGTTGCTATGGGATTAGCCAACAGAGAGGACAAAAATACATTTAGGAAGGTTTCATAGTAGTTTCAGAATATTATATACGGAGGCCCAAATATTTGCCTTCAAGCACTTACACTTGAGTGGGCAGAACTCCATATTAGAAAGTGAAAATCTAGAATAATTAACTGCTGTTCACATTACTGGTATTTTCTCCATTCTCCTCTAACTTCATTTTATGATCTTACCTCTGAGTACTCTCCTCAACAGATCCCCGGGAATTACCAACTCATGCTATGTTTAATCATACCCAAGGCATGTCCCATGCATTATCAGTCCTTTGAAGATGCAGCAAAGCTCCTGGCCTCCACAAGTGAATCTTGATGACTGATTTTTTCTGACAGGGGATAAAGTAAGAGAGAGTGAGGGAATAGAGTTTCCCCCTCTTCTGCTATCCCTTCTTTCCCTCTCCCTGGCATGCTCCCTTATTGCTCCCACTATGTCTCTGGCTGGGGAAATGAGGATTTACCAGGTAGAGATATATAAAGATTGCACAGCATAAGGAGCCAGTTCCTTCGGCACTGTTGGATATCTGCTACCTTCTGAAGTGAAGACTGATTTAAAGAAATACTTTTGCTTCTTCACAATGTCCTTTGTCCTCCATAATTGCTCCCAGTAGTCCTGGTGGTCCTGAGAACAGGAGATTTCTGTTTCTTGCATACTTAAACATTTTTTTTGTTATTTGTTTTTAAGTCTTTGACTATAAGCTCTTCACAGTTCCTCTTGGTCCTCTTATTCAATTTTACATCTTCTCTGCCATGGTTTATAATCTTTTCTATTGATTTCACTAAGATAGGACTTCTAGTTATTGATAGACATCAGTTTGGCTCAGATAATCTTGCAAATATTGCCATTTACCCATGCTGGCTTTTATCTTGTCTTTTTGCTTCCTTTTCTGTCCAGGAGTAGGTATGCTTTCTGTGATTCTGTCACAGCACTGTTTACTCGTCTCCATCCTGAGTCTAAATTTAATTTTCCCATGTTTGATTTAAGGGTAACTTTGACTACCTACCACACTTTTTTTTTAATAAACTCCTACTATCTCTAGTGCTAGTTTTCATATGATTCTTACCCCAAGTATGCTAAAATCAATTACATTGTGGTCATTATTACTGGGTGGCTTTTTGATCCATCTCCTGTGCATTATTTAGTTGAGAAAGGCTCTCCTTCCATGTGCTCTAGACATGGTAGTTCTCAGAAGCATTCATTTAAAGTAAATTTTGTCCTGTTTTGCCATTGCACTAGTTTATATGTATGTCACCCATTATATGTGTTTAATTAGACTTAGTAACCTTTTTGATCTTTCTTGCTATTGAGCATTCAGTGCCCGTTTTCTCATAAAGAGGTCAATTCTATAACTCCACTCATATAAATGTATTTTTATAAGCTAGGATTTGTAGCCATACAAATTCTACCATATGATACTCTCCATTCAGATATTTCATTTCATTAGATTCATTAGCCCTTTTGGATCCACACATTTGCAACTTCAACAATGCAACTTCAACTCTGATGAAACTTGGAAAGCCGAATGGAGTTCACAAAAAGTCACAAATAAACACCTTGTGAATGACTCGATGCAGAAAATCCTTGGCTTCAATCTCAAGCTCATGGGCAACCCTAAATCATATCCGCACAAACCACGGCTGATGCAGATACTTGCTACACAAATGGAAAATTAAAGACTCTCCAGTGTGCAAGTGTGGTCACCCAGAACAGACCATGGAACATATAACAACTCAATGCCCAATTCACAAATACGAAGAAGGCATCATAGCAATACACTCTGCTACTCTAAATGCAATTATCTGGCTTAACCATCTAAATGTAAAATTATAGTGTTTGCTCTATATTTCCATCAGCCATACGAAGAAGAAGATTAGATTCTACAGAACCTTTCTGGACCTGTGCTCCTCCCCACCCCACCAACCCTCATCATCATCTTCTCTACAATCCAGTATGTCCTTCCTATATTGTTTCTAGGCAGCTACTGCAGAATTGCATAGATTATTATGATTCCACTATGTTTCAAAACTGTGTGTTATGTTTTAGTTCCATTGCTTGGGTTTCTTTCTACTGCCTGGCATTTTAATTCACTTGTTTTTGCTTTTCAGAGCCCATATTTGAAACGTTCTAAGGTTGCCTGATGGGTTCTGCTGAGCTCTAGGTCAGGATTACCACGTGTCCTTGTCTGCCCCTGGAGTCCATAGTCCTATTGGAATTGAGATTTTAAATCTCTATTTATTATTTTCATTTAGCTATTCCATCCATCAGTTTCCCCTCACACCTTGCCCAGTCACTCATTTCAGTTTTTCTTCCCTTACACACCTACTGGTTAAAGCACTTTCCACAGGTGCATGGCCCTTCTGCCTTTGGGGCTATCTTGCTTAGTTTAATTAATAAAGCTTTTCAGCCATCATTATAAAAATTACACTTATACCTGTCCCTAATGGTCTGTGCCTTTGGCAAAGGGAATATTTGAAACAGTCCTCCTTGATTAGACTTTTAGTTTGGATACTTTTTCATTCATTTTTATGGTTTTCATAACTAAGGCAAACCTAAACTTTTATTAGTTAGAAACATAACTCCAGCTTCAAATCTGGATGATATATGGACTGATTTGCCAGAAGAAGGTTTATAATCTGTAAAAATAACACAGTTATTGCCATTCTCTGGTACGTATAAAGAATACAAAAATAGATTAAAAGGAAATTTAGCATAGACCATTCTTTTGACTATACTTGAGAATGATCTGCAGTCTAAGTTTTATGGATGGAGAATAAAATACATTTTAAAATGCTATTCAATATAGGATGCCTTTATTACTGAGGTTTAAGATTTTAAATGCAGTTTTTGGCTGATACAAGAAAACATTGTGGGAGCCAAGTTGCTTCAAATGGATTTCAGAAAGACAGAGGCCAAAAACCTTCTATGAGTTGCTACAGACCCGGAAAACCCTTTCATGCAGCTGCTTTGTTCAGAGCTTTCAGATACTTTATCATCACATGTTATTTTTATGTTCAATAATTTCTGAGTGCATTTATCATACAATGTGGGAAAATAAAGGAGCTGGAAAGTTTTTTGGGGAAGACATCTTAAGGCAATCTTAAGAATCTGAACTTATCTCAACTTCAGAATGAAGAGAATGGACGCTCTGCATAAATGAACAAGCTTGTTTGAAAGTCCTATTAATATTTTAAAAGTCTTAAGAATTAATGAATTCTCTTATGGTGAATGTCATGTTCCTTTCTCTTGCAACATTGATATACATAGCTACTGTGCTGGGGTTTTTTACTGGTGGCATTTATATGCCGGGGGGGGGGGGGGGGGGAACAAGGGGCTTTTCAGAAGGTAGACTGTAGATAAATTTTTATCACAATCTAGCATCAGCAAATCTTACCCGCAGAACAATGAGGCTCTGCAAGTTCAAACAATCATAGCTTTAAAATAATTTCTCTATGCCAGATGTTATTATATGCAATACTGCTACTATTTAGGAAGATACATTTTTATTAACACATGCTGGGGCACTTCTATTTTGGTCTAACAATACAATGGGGATTTTTTCTCCACTACTGTTAACAGGAACTTGAAATCAATTTTATTTCCATGTGGAAAATGTACATCTCTTGACATTTAACTTAAGACATAGCCAGTAAGTTCACATTCATGTGACAGCACAGTTCACATTGATGAAAACAATGCATTCCTTGTGTCACTGTAAATTTGATAAAAATCTGAGTGTAATAAACAAAAATAAAAAATGACCCATCTGCAAGCATTAACAATAGTTATTAGTTTTGTTTTACAACTAAGTCAGGAAAAACTCTATATTTATTTTCAATTGCCAGTTAACATAATTTTAATTCTTTTGTGTATAATAAATGTCATTAGTGTTTAATTTTCTGGTTGTCAGAAAAATGTCCCATGGAAAAATGAACCAGAGATTTAAAGATTATAATTCTGATTAGCATTTGTGCTATGTCAAAATATCATACAAAATGCAATAAGCCAACACAACTTAAAAAAACAAAACATTTCTGGGTCTACAAGAATTAAGAATGACCTAATTTTCAGGCATGCTAGATGTTCCAATCAATGGGAGCTGTGGGTGTTCAGTATGAACCCACAGAACAAGACAGGACAATATACTGTACATGAAAAGTAAGATAGAACAATAAGAATTATTTAGTACAAATCTTAAAAAGGGTAGACTTTATGTCTACCAGAGGTTAAGACCAATCTCTTTCCCATAATAAACATTAATAATAAAATTCCACCTGTAGGCCAAATTAGTCTACTATGAATCTGGTAGATTTGACACCCAGCCATTACTTCGGGATTTTGCTTAGGATAAAAGAATAACCGTAATTTTAATCAACTCTTCTTCTTTTTAATCAGTACAACATCCATTTCATGAACAATTTATGAAACTAGACAAAAACATGGGATTTCTTTCAGATTTGTGAAAAACAAAAGAAAAAGATATCCTAAAAGAGAACACCATCACCATGGATAGAAAACAGGCAGAATATGGTAGGATATGAGAAGGCATAATTGCATGCTTTGATATTTATGATGAAAGACCTGAGCTGAAAGAAAAATGACAAAAATGCTATCTTAGCCCTTTATGAAACAAAGAAAACCTGAAGGTCGTGCAATAGTAATTTTCATAATTCCTTCCAAAGCCTTGGCAAGCTTTGAAAATTCATATGTAATAGCAGCTAGCTTTTCTAAGTGAAAATACTTTGAAATCATCTTGGGATATACAGTATATAAAAAAAACCCCTTCATTTTTCAACTGTAACGAAAGCAAAATTATACTCCAGAACATTAAACCAACTCTATTTTAAATTATATTGTTTTAGCATCACAAAAATCTTTCATTACACTGTATGATTAATTTTTTTTCAATTGGGAATCTCATACTGTGTGCATTAATTTTAAAAGCAAGAACTGCTGTAGATTAGTTAGGAAAAAAGCTTTTAAAATTATAATTTGGTCACTTAGTGTAAAACATTGCCAACAACAAAAAATGCAACATAAAAATGACTACAAAATATATGTAAGATAATATTTCTGCTGCAGCATGCAGGTGCCCAGTTCATATAAATCCACTATTACTGCATATTTATACATGTAAACAGCCAAGGTAAAGGATACCGGCAATCTGTTTAAAATACTGGGTGTATTCTTCACAATAATTGTGATATTTATCCTTTGAACTAGTTAGGATAGAGTTAGGATTTGGACTTACCGGAGTTTTCTTTCTCTGTGTTCCTACATTTATCTGGACCATAGGATTTATGCTTCCTTCTTCCCTGAGGTAGAGACTGAACTTTTTTAAAGTTGTAACTTGACCTCAATCCTTGTCTCCTCCAGTTTAGACTGATTCTCCAGCAGTATGAGGAAAATATGAAAGAATAACTGTCTCAGAGAAAGAAATAAAAATCAAATACTTGGAAGAACCCATTCCAAACTTCGTCCAAAAATAACACCTTACTGAAAAACTCAGAGTAGAGCCATGCAGCATTCTGATTGTGATCTCACTATCACTCACCCAGCTCTTATTTCTTTTCCTTTCCACCACCTTTTAGGAAGTTTATTTTTAAATGACAGGGAAATTCACTATATTGAAATTTACTCACACACACAAAGTCAGCCTTCTATTATCTACAGTGGCCAGTCAAGACCACAGGTGGTACTTCAAAAATAAGTACCTCTAGATGACAGTGGGAAAATAACTACCCATTTCACCCTTCTTTCAAAATTTGCCCAAAAGGTCCATCAGCCACCTCTCTAGACTATAACAATTTGCAAGATAGTGCAAGAAAGTCCAATATTGCAGTGCATCTGAAAGACCCTATGCCTCTTTAGCATTTACTGCCTTACACATTAAGGCCTACTGAATGAGTATTTTTTGTATATAATATATTTTTGCATTTGTATAGTTTTCCCATTCAGAACTTAATCCATCTGGGTATAGGTCCTTTTAGAAGGTAGTCTTCTACCTATTAAATCAAACCCACATGATGCTCTAATTGGATAAATTTGCAAGATTGGATGTGCGCAATAAAGAACTTGAAACTTATATTATTGAGTTAAACAATTTCCTACCAGCAAAGAGTCTTTCATAGTAAAGAATCAAGAGAGGTATGTATAGTTGAGGTTCCAAGATGGGCTCTGTGATAGCATTCAATACTTTAAGATCCTAAGGAGGACAAATTAATGAGGTTCACTAGTTTCAGAGAATTGTGTCTTGTGTCTTAGATGGTAAGGCCCCAAATCTGATTTCAGATCTCATTTACTCTGGATTTATATTGGTATATGTGGGGTCAGAATCTAGAACTAAGGCCAGATTTTTAAAGATCCCACTAGATGCCAATTGACATCTTTATGCATCCAAACACCTTTGCATATCTGGGACCCTAACACCTTCTAGATCTTTGTTTTCTTTTAGCTGGGAATTTCAAATTATGGCCAGATCTTCAACTTCTAAAATACATGGCCTTCTTAGCAGGTGTGGGACCACTACAATTAATTCTGGATTGCTGTATCTTTTTTTTCTTGAAGCACGACAAAAAAATGAGAAGGAGCAGCTACCCTCCAGAAACATCTGTCCTGTTTGCCTCTGCATCTATAAAGACTCTTGCAATTTTTTCCTCCATTTTTACTTATAATTGCAAGTATTTAACATTTTAATCCTTACAAACATATTATTTCTTTAAAAACAGGAGTATGCACTTGATGTTAAAATGCTTTCATTATTGAGATATGATCAGTCAATGAGAATTCTGCTTCATTATTATTATTATTAATAATTTTTATGGTAGTAGTGACTATAAGGCCAAGGCTCCATTGTACTAGGAACTGTATAAATATTTAAAAAAGATATCCCTGCCATGAAGAGTTTATCATTGAAGTATAGGATTAAAAGCAAATAGAATAGGGAAACAGAGGAAAGTGAGGTGATGATGGTCAGCATGATAAGCATTGGGCACAGTATAGCGGTTGTTTAACAATTGTTGAGTTTGTCGTAGGTATCCTGACACAGTAGAGGTTTAAGGTGCAATTTGAAGGAGGATAATGAGCTCTGATTATGTAGTCCTTCTAACCCAGTATTTCATTGGTTTAGTGTGTTCTCCCGTAATATTCTTATTTAGTGTGAGTAAGGGCATCTCAATCTAACCCACATTTTGTGTGTTCCCTTATCTTCTACTAGGGATACCATGGTGATAAGTGTCTTAGATAGATCACGTACCACACACATCAGATTTCTCTCACTTTAAATTGGACAAAATTGACTCAGTGCTGAGCCCTACTCTGTTCTCTTTGCTTAGCAGGCTAAAAGTAACCCAGATCTCCCCAGTGGCTCTAGAGTTTCCATTTCCTGTGTCACCTCCCTGCAGCCCTCCATGGTGTGTTGGGAGCATGGCTAAGTGCGCTGTGCTTTGGCATCCCCAATTTGAGGATGGTCCCCAGACTGCTCTTTTCTATGTGAGGGCCAGCGCAGCGCTGGCTCCAGAATCAGGGAGCCACAAATGGCTCCCTTGTACGCCCCAGCTTTACACAATGGAAGCTGGATGCAGCTGAGAATCTGGCCCGGTATCTCTGCCGCGCCTCCCCCCAATGATTTCTAATGCAGCAGATTAGAATAAGAAGTTGTTAACCTAATTTGTGAAGCAGCTGAACTCACCATTTTTCAGTTCAAAAATTCTCATCAGTTTTCCCTCAAACTTCCCTCAGCTTCTCTGAAGCTGCTTTGGACTGATGATAGAGTTATAGTATATGGCCCACTCTTCATCGCTGGTTTTATATGTCTTAAAATGACAGAATGAACTGGAACATGAGAGGACAGATTTTAAAAGGTATTTAGGCACCTAAAAATGAGGATATGTGCCTCGTGGAATTTTCCAAAGTTACTTGGTGCCTAATGCCCCGGGGCTTAGGCCTAGTGAGTATGATTTTGGGTTTGTATCTTGACTTGTGAAGCTTGCCCAAACTGCTAAAGATGAATCCTCAACCCCTGAGGGTTTTCAAGTGTTACTGGTAAGAAAACAAAATATATGTTGCTGAAAGGTCTTGTGGAACCATGGAAGAAAAGGTGACAATTTGGGGAAATGCCTCTCCTTCAAAATGAACATAGTGATCTGTAAATATCTAATTAGTTTATTTTACATTCTTGTTTAGATGATAATGATGAAATCATGGCTGCATTGAAGTGAATAGCAAAACTCCTATTGACTTCAGTTCCTGCATATTTTGAGGAACAAGCTATACCAATCTAAGCACTTTATACTGGTGTAACTGTGTCTACATTAGAGGATTGCACCAGTTTCACCAAGGCTGGCCTTAAAGGAGGGCGTCCACCCAGAGCACTGTGGTCAGTGAGGCAGATGCCATGGTCAAGAGAAAAGGCAGGCCTGGGGTGTGAGGTCACATAAGGGAGCTTGGGACCACGGGGATGGGTGAGGATCCCAAGAATGCACCAGGGGCTAGGGGCAGTGTGGGGATGGATGGGAAGGCAGCAGGGGCCAGGGGTGATGGGGAGTGGGTGGGGAGCCCAGGGAGGCAGCAGGGGCTAGGGGCACCAAAATACAAGATCACTCAGGGCCCCATTATCCTAAAGGCCGGCCCTGACTTTCACTCTATTGGTTTAGAAACCATCATAGTTATAAGTGTACAAAAAGTGTGTGTAGACAAGCCCTTAGAATGGAACATATAATCGTTTGGTGAAATCCTTTCTGTGCAAAAATGGCCATTGGGATGGTGAGTTGGAAAAAAAGGAAAGTGCTGCCCCTTCACAAATCAAGCTTATTATTAATAAGATGGCCACTATCATGAAAGCCTAACTAACTTGGTCCTCAAAGGCCAGATGTTCAATGATATTTAGACGCATAAAGACGCAGATGAGTCGCTAGTGTAATTTAGGTACCTAAGCTGCTTAGGGTGTTTTATAAATCTCACTAAGGGCCTCACTTCATTTCTAGGGTCAAAATACTTTTATAAATCTAGCCCCAAGTGCAGAGAGATCCTTCAAGGAGATCAAAAAAATGGAAAGGAGATCTGTTAGGTCTTACTGGGTCTTCAAATAAAAATGCTCTGTTGGAAGCCAGAAAACAGTCTCAAATTCTGAATCGTAGCAAAACTTTCATCATAATATCAGGAGTGAAAATAGATAGAGGGTGTAAAATGTATTAAAAAATCTTAGTTTACAGATTCAGGTCCAGGAGTAAGTAATATTGGCATTGTCAGTGAAAATGAGAGTTAAAATAGAAAAGATGGCAATCAAGTTTTGCACGACTCAGAGGGGGCTGGAATGTAATGAATCAGAATTTCAGTTTTCATTCAAATTACAGTCTGTCTCAAAAATGTGAACCAAGTGTAACTGGTGCAGATATATCTGTATGAAGGAAACTGGGCCTGGTTGTGACAACCACCATTAATTTTTTCCCCCAGTCAAGACGGGGGCAAGACCCAGGTGCTCAGGAGAGCCATGGGTATATTTAAGTCCCACTGACCCAAGCTCTAGCAGCCCAGTGGAACTCACAGAGCATGAGCATACACAATCATATTTTGAAAATATGCATACTGTTAGTTATGTCTCATTTACTGAGTCACATGAGCCGTGCTTATTTTGTTTGTGGAGGCTAGAAGAGTACCACCACCTTTTTCTCCATCCTCAATTCAACCCCTGAAGATTTTAGTCCTGAAGATCTAATATGATTCTGGATGGCTCAACTGGCTGACATCACTATCAGTCTTCTGTTGAAAAGAATATTTATAGTGAATTTTCCTAAATTTTTGATATATGACTGTCAATACACTTGGACAAATGGAAACTTAAGTGGTTTACTTTTTGTCTGTGTTATACTCTGTGTTGAGTGTCCACAGAAGTGACATTCCCGTTGCTATCAGTGACTTTTTGAGGAAACTTTAACCTTGAATTAAATCTCTCTCTAAAAAAGGTGATTGTTACATGCCTGACTAGATCTATGGGTTTTTCAACTACTACCTAAATTTGGCACAATTATGCATCCCACAGGGTCTAAACAGAGACCAACTAGCTCCTCATATTTCATCAAATCAGAGTCTATTCACAATGTGAGGGAGGAGAGAGGGAGACTGTGGCGAGGGCTATAAAAGGGAATTCCAATAGAAGTTTTAAAAGGAAGAACCAGTCATCTTTGTGTTCCACTGCAGAGGATGGAGGATATATCATTTAAAGTTTTTGGTAGGAATGGTTTGATTATTATAAAGAATTATCTTTATAAATTTTGACTGGTTTCCTAGTTAAAACAAACAAACAAACATCCATTTGAAATATAAAAAAAAAGGGTAGCACTACTGAGAATTCTTGGTTGTTTACAAACTCAACATTCAAATGTTTTCATCAAAAGCTTATTCCAGGCAGTAAATGAAGTAATCTTTTTGGAAAGTAATAGGATTTTATTCTCATGAGATCTCCCCACAGAGAGGTGGCCACTTCCTTAAATCAGTCAGTCAGGTATGATGATACCTCCACTCCCAACTGCTTGAAGGAAATAAATAATAAATGAAGATGGTATTTGAGTCTGAAAAATCATCTGAGATGTCAAGATCCTTCCTTTTTGTGAACTCTGTAAGATGTGTAATGCGGAAACAGGAGCGAAAGGTTAGAAGCTTGACCATGCACTACACTTTGGCTTGTAAGCTCAAAAGTGGCTACTAACCATGAACCAAACACATCACTGAAGTAATTTTTTTCTTCTTTTTTTTATGGTCTAAGCTCTGCTTTCACTCCAGGGGAGCAGAGAGTCAGAAAATGCAGGAAAGAAAAGTTAGCATTCTTTCTGAGCACAAACCTGCTGCTAAGCTGGTATTTTGTATTGATTTTTCCTGAAGCCTGTAATCTTGAAAGCTTGTAACAGAGGATGAGGTAAATATCATTTTATTTGCTCAAATAGGTTTAGATTAGATTGAGATGAAAAACTAGGGACAGGCCAAATTAGGACTGAAAGCAGCAATTACAGATTATTGTTTCCAGCAGTAACTAGAATAGGTTATTTCACTGATAAAAAGGCTTGTTGAAAAAAAGGAATAGGTGATTTTCCTTAGTTTTAAAATAATATAAAGAAATAGATAAAAGAGGAAACTATAAACAAAAATTCATAATGTGGTTACTAGACTGCATCTTATAAAAAAGGTCAGGCTACCTGCCAGCAAATCAGTTTCTGAGTTATTGAGATTGCTTAAAATTCATGGTCTGACAATATAACCCCAAAATGCAGAAGTGCGAACATATACAATACTGGTGCTTAGTAAACTAGTAAAATACTTTTCATTGTGTACATTTTTTTCATCTTGTTGAAAAACAAAGCATAGCGTTCAGCCTGAAGCATAATAATAAAAATCAGCTCTTAAAAGTAATTCCTTCGATAAAATAGTTTCTGAGGGGAAAAAAATGTGTACAAAAGCGTTCAAATGATACTGACAATAAGGCATGGAATTTAAAAGGCTTAACCATGTCTTATCTTAGAGTCTGTTTTATTTCTTCATCTTCTGAACACTTCAAACATATGAGCTGTTATTCCATCTTTAGATCAGTAACTTTGAATTGTTCTACCTGTCATTCTGCAGTGACTAGCACAGCTAGATGTCATACAATGATTGTTTGCACTTTCATTCTTTCACATTAAATGGCAATCATCCGGTCCTTTTGATTTGTTTCTTTTATTTAGCCCTGAAGTTTTTACACTAGAATCTCATTAAAGCTGAACTAGTGTACTCCTGTCAAAAAACTAATCGAAAAAAGTTTAAAAGAGAAATGTTTCACCTATATTGTCACTTACTGGTGGAGTTGCATTTATCAAGATTTGCAGAGTCTTTGTTTTATGTTCTTTTGGCCTTGCTCATCTCTCTCAATATTTTTTCTCATATTGTTCAAAATTAGGACAAACTTATTGTTCTAGTACACAGGACACACAATTTAAAAATAACAAAAACAATTTTATGAAAGAAGATCTCTAGGAAACATTCATACTTTTTAATATGTTTAGCATAATGAGTATTTTATGCTCATTAGAAATGTTGCTGATGAAATTTCTTATGCAAAAGGCTGAATACTTTGCTAGCGATGTGTGTCGTGAGTACAACTGTATATCTGAGTTACAAGAACAAATGAATTAAAAAGAGTCTGCTGTTGCTCATACCTATAGATATATATACACACACACACACACACACCTCAAGTCACTCACCAAGACAACTAGGTTCTTTGATCCACAAAGAGGGCACAAATTAAGACATCTAAAAAATGTGATTACTGTGCTGGTCGTGAGATTTCTCAAATTACACAGAACTTGTTTATGCAGAAGTATGACTTACTGTGTCAAGAACAAAAAAATCATACAGGACATATTCATTTAATCTATAGTACCAAGGACAATGAGAAATATATCCATTCAATAAGAATCTTCTTTTATCTTATGTTGCTGCACTGACAGATAAGAGAAATATATCATGTGGATTCTGATCCTTCTATGAGTTCCAGATAAGGGTCTGCAAAATGCTGGCAAATTAATCCCAGTGAAATTACTAACCATTTTGTCTAAAGATCCAGTAGTCAGGAGGGATAACTTAGAGGTCACCTTTACTATCAATGCTAAGGGTTTCCTAGCTGGTATTGTGGCATACATTGTACATCTAAATGCCTGATCTAAAATGAATTCCTCAGCATTTCTGAATATGCTCCGTAGACTTAACTTGAAAGATGCAAGGCCTTTTCTTCCTGTGTAAAATATGATGTTTTAAGCCCTCTTCCCCCCCCTTTGCCAGTGCATAAATGATGACCTTTTCCTTAGAAACTTAAATGGTGTGCAAGATGTCAAAGGATCTATGTGGCTTGAACATGCAAATAAAACTACTTGTTAATTCAAAAATACAAAATTACTGCAATACGGAATAGCTTCTTGAAAATGTATTTTTAAGAAATAATGGCTAATGGGGAGGACATTTGTCAGAAATTAATGACCAGGTAGGAAAGTTAAGGGCTGCAGGTGAAGCCAAGGTCACATAACTCAGTCTGTCATTAGCTGCCAGGAAAAGACTAATCTGGAGGTCATCATTGCTACTGTAAGCCATGAAAATATAAAAATAAAGGAAAAGTACTGTTTTATGTGTTGAAAAGTTAAAAATTAGACTGCACGTTCCCACATGATGTTCTATTTATTGTACTGATACTTTCTTAGCAGTTACAGACTAATAGGCCTAATTCAGCAAGGTGCTGACCCAAAGCAATTATTTTGAGGACTCGGCTCCTCAGAAGAAGCACTTGGAACATTGCTGGATCGAGGCCCAGACCTGTAACAAATGGGGAAGCGAGACTTCAGTCTCAGTGTTCTACTAGGTATATTGTAAAATTAATAAGGACTCTTGTATTCAGATACATTATATTTTTGAGAAACTAATGATTGTCTCATTTCTTTCCCTGTTAATGTAATAGCTAATGTTTACATATATCTTTTTAACTTTGTCTGGGAAGCTTAATGGATAATAATATTTCTACATCATTAACTAAGCTTCATCAAAATTTAACAAATTTTCATACATTTCTTTCTACAGTGCATCATTTAATGATTGACTTATGCCCTGAAGCATGAAGTTTGATATCCCTTATTTATAGAAATCATTACCAGCATAGCTGTTGATGTTCTTATCTATCTATACTTTCATTTTAGAATTTTAAATACATCTCTACCTCGATATAACGCTGTCCTTGGGAGCCAAAAAATCTTACCATGTTATAGGTGAAACCGCGTTATATTGAACTTGCTTTGATCCACCAGAGTGCGCAGCCCACCCTCACCCCCCGCAGAGCACTGCTTTACCATGTTATATCTGAATTTGTGTTATATCGGGTGGCGTTATATTGAGGTAGCGGTGTAAATACAAAAATAAATAATCAATGTCTATGTGAAGGTTTACACTCTCACTCTAGTACAGAGGAGACGAACGAGCTCTTCTGGGCTCATTCAGCACTAACCAGTTGCACCTGTGAGGCTTGCTCTGCCTGCAAGGGGGAGGTTAAAAAAGGGAAAACCTGCCACAAGAAGGAGCAGTGAACAGGAAGAAGACTGCTCTACATCAAGGACTGCTGACCAAAGAGACAGAACAGCAAGAAGGGAGACAGTTGCAGTCCTCACTGCCGCTGAAACTACATGGTCCAGCTATAAAGCAGAGTGCCCCAAGAGGAGGGCTATAGGTAGACCCTAATTAAAGACACTATACCATCTGGTAAGCCAAGTCCCAAAAGCGCAACCCCCTAAAATGCCTAAGAGACATTGCCTTTCTTTTCTTTTACTCGGATCATCCTCGCTCTCAAGGGAAAAAGAGAAAAAAGGACCTTTCTTTTGTTTGTTTTGTTTGGAAAACCTCTCACATGCTACAAACAGGAGAAGGACATTATAAACTACTTGAATTGGGGTCTGGTGGGGACTCAGAGGAACCTCAACTCCCTCACAGTCAGATAATTTCTTCAATCCTGCTCAACTATTGAACTCGATATCTCATGGAATGGGTTCAATAGGTTAATTATATATTTCATATTTTTTTCCCTTTTATCAGTTTTTAAATTATCTTTCAATTTTATTGGTTCTCACCTGACTCTTATTCTGTGAGATGATAAATAGGAACACCTGATTTACCTTCTCAATTCCATTCATTATTTATATATCTCTTAGTTTCATATTCATCGTATTGTATATCTTCTAACTATAAAAGAACTTTGATTTTGCGAGCATCAATCTTACGAATGACCAGTTATACAAAACATTTTTCCTAATGGGATAAAAAAAAAAAAATCACAGAACAAAAGTGATGCCGATGAAGAACAAGTCAACATCTCTTCACATTCTTATGTCTTCAGTGCACTGGACATCACTTGCAGTGGTTTGAAGGACAAGAAGAAAGCAATGCACTGTACCACACTGAAACTTATGTTCCATACATATTGTAATTTTTATGTGCACAATTTTATGAACTTTTCAATTTTACAAACTCCTCAGTCCCCAACTGGTTTGCAAAATAGAAGTTCCACTGTATTAAGGAATGGAATCCGTAAAGGTATCAGAAGTATTTACCCTTGCATTTACTGGACCTTCACAGCTCTGGGTATGACAGCAAGTCAATAAACTAAGATTCTGTTAAGAATTCTAAATCTGTGAAATAACACAGTATAATGCATGCTAAATATGATATAATAGGATCTGACTCAACCAAATGGTTAAGGGTGTTGAAATGTACTCTTAAAAAATCTTGGTAGAAGAAAATAACTTTGCTGTTCAATGCATGGACTCATATTCACAGAAATCAATAAAGCAACACCCTTATGCTTCACTAGACTGGAAGAAATACATTATTTGATTTTTGAATGTTTAAAGTACAGAACCAGTTAGGATGGGATAGTTAGGAGCCTAGCGTCTTTACAGGTGTCTAACAATGACTCTGTATCTTAACCAAAAGGAAACACACTAACAAACAGAGCAGCTACAAACACTAAAATAATAAAAATGGAGCTGGTGAGTGCTGTCTAAATTTTCTCACACAAATTTGCAACTATACAAAATATCTCTGTTGTTCACCACACAGCTTGTTTATTCAAAACCAGCATACTTTATTGGAATTTATGTAGTAGCAGTTTTAATGGAATTAGGCCTTGTGTACACTACCACTTACAGCTCTGAAACTTTCTTCACTCGGGGGTGTGAAAAAACACCCCCCTTAAAGATGGAAATTTCAGTGCTGTAAAGTGGCAGTGTAGATAGTGCTACAGCGCTAGGAGCTGGGCTCCCAGTGCTGCGAGCTATTCCCCTCATGGAGGTCGTTTTATTACAGCACTGGAAGACCTCTCTCCCAGCGCTGGAGCTATGACTACACAACCATGTTAAAGTGCTGCCTTGGCTGCGCTTTAATGTCGGCTGTGTAGACATACCCTTAGACAGTTGTCTAGTAGTAAGATCAGTCAGTACTCACAACACTATATCTGGAACTGGAACCAGAGCTGCGTACTTGAGGATTGAATCAACTCGCACAGAAATCAATGGTAAGATTCTTATTGATATCAATAAGACTTGGATCAGGCCTTTTGTGGCTTGCCTATGTTGGTTAATAGAATCACAGTAAAAAAAAATATAGAATGTAAAAAGTAACAGAAAGGGAATCCAAAGTCACTGAATAGGCCCTCACTAATATTTCTAAAACCCTAAACAATATGGCTAGACACTTAGTGCTTTAAAATTACATCCAAGGATAAATATCTTCCATAACAAATCCCATTTACCATCCAAACTTGTGTATAATAATATAAAGAGCTTGATCACATAGGAAAACCTCCACACATACAATAGACAAGTGCTTACTGTAAGGTACCCTAAAGCCCTTATTCTATCTGGAAAGGTTAATAAAACAGATGAGCCTTGCAGAGTGCTCTGAAGGTCAGCAAGTCCAGATACCCTCAGAGGAAAAGGAATTTCAGCTGAGGGCCCCTCAAAGAGAACCCTCTCATAACAGCCTTTCAAATAAGCGGGGTGGTGGGCTAAATGCCTCCAATGATTATGTGTGCAACGGTACTATATAAGGAGACAGGCTGAGTGCCAGGACCCAAATCATATGGGGCTTTTGAGGTCAAAATCAGTGCCTGGAAAATGACTGGCAACCAGTGCAGATCTCACAATGTAACTCTATAAGGAAGCCATAGTCCAAGGCTTAAGAGACAATATTTTTTTCCCCTCTGAACTTTCACTGGTTTCACTTGTGGAAAAATGTGTTTGCACAGCAGTAATCACAATTAAAATGAGTGTGGTAGTTTCAGGGTCTCCATTCTGTTTCAATATCACAAAGAGCTCATTCCATGGAGGGGATATCAAGGAGGACTTCAATCAATTGGAAACGAATGGATCAGAAATGACTGACCTAGTTTTGTAAGAAACTACAGATGATTCACAGAGATGAATAAGGAAGTGAAGATCAATCTGATATTATAAAGACAGATACAGCTCCAAGTGAAGGCTTCTGATATACTTAAGATGGATTTTAACTTTGTCTCAGAAAGCCTTGATCTTAGTGCATCTCCAAACACAATGAACATATCCTCAGTCTATATTTCCCTAAGAAGATCAGGATAAGAGCACATGAGTAAGGAAGGAGCAAACATAAACCTATATATTAAATTGCCATTTCTAAAGAGTATTGTTGTTTGGAAGCTAACAAACCAGCAATAGGGTAAAATCCCCAATACCATCAACAGAACTGAAGAGAAAGACCTTTTGACAAAGTCTAATACACTGGGGTACATTTTTGTGTTGAGTAGTTTTATCCCCCTTTACATTAATGGGAATTGTACTTACAATTTCCTTGGGCAATAATGTGAAAAAATGGCTGCTGTAGGGCCAAATCTTGCTCACCTGGGACTACTTGCCTGAATAAGCCAAGCAGGGTTTAGGCCATTATGTTTAGCATGCTTATGGGAAAAACTGGATATGAAAGGTTAGCCTCCCAATGAGCATGTATATATGAGATAAATTCAAAATAGTCAATAGCACACTGCTCAACAGTGGTAGAAATACTGATCTCAAATTGGTTTGAAAATGATTAGAGAAAATGGGGCCAAGGGTCATTTTCTTGTCTTCTGTTTTCATAGATGACAAGTTCCATACTTGTAACTACCACTGGGACACTGAAGAAAATAAGCTTCTCCAGTTCTCACAATGATTTCTTTCTACAGCAGTGAATGGAGAAAAAAGGCCACAGGTGGAGGGACAGATTATCATTGGACTTACTTTGAGGAAAAATGAAATACTAATGACCGTGTTGCCAACTATCATCATTTTATTGCAACTCTTGCAATATATATATTTTTTTCTATAAACCCCAGCCCTGGAGTCATGTGATTACCTGAGCATCTCAACTTTTGTTGAGGAAAAAAGTACCTCTCATGGTTATGGGGAAAAGCCTGAAAACACGGGTCCCAATCCAGAAAACAAATACATAGGACCCAAAATTTGCTATTTTGAAAATTCTCATGATTTTTAAGGCAATCTCATGACTTTTTGGGTCATGAAATATGATATTTGAATGCTCAGGACTGGAAATGCTGTAACAACTATAGGCACACTTATAGGTTAAATCTTCACAGTTATTCTCATGCATTGCAGAAAAACACATTCTAACATGTCTTAATTGTCAAGCTGAAAATTTGAAAAAGAAATACCTACTATCTCCTGAGGCAATTTCAGTGTAGATAACTTTCATCTGGGTTTGCAATCTTGCTAGGGAAATATTTCTATATAAACCAACATATTTCTATACAATAGATATTTAATATCTCTCGTGTAATATTCATGGCTACTGGAAAACCCTGCATTCTGCAATTTTGACATTGGTCTGCAATCTGCCAGCTCCTGGAAGTACATAGTTTAATTTGATATTAATGCCAGCACTAGGCTGTTCCTCTTTCTTCCTCCTCATAGAGCTGCATCAGCAAAAATCTTGCTTTGGAAAACAGGGTTTTCCTCCGTGCAAATTATTCTGGGATCAAAGGCAATGGTGGAACCATTTTTAATATACATTAGAAGAAAGAGAGGAGAATGTGGAAATGAAAATATTCAATAAGATGAGGGCATGGAAGGACCCATGTGGAAAACAACATATGTTTCAAATGCAGATAGTATGTAACAAATTCTTAAAATACGTTACATTTGTGTATGAACTATAATATATGAAAGGACTGTTTTAACTAATATCTAGAGTTATATGAGTTAATATTTGATTCCCTAAATCCAGTATGTAAAACATATGCTATTTTATGCTACCTGCAGATATTTTCATCTATTTTTGTCCCTTATGGAACTGGAGAAAGAGGGACACAAGAGAATCCAATACAATCCTGTGGCAGTGAGTTCCAGAGACTATATATTGTGTAAAAACAAATCCTTTTATTTCTTATACTACTTCTTAATGATCCACAGAACCCTCTCAAAATATTGTAAGCATTTGCTGTGAGATCAGTAGTCTGCGTGATCAAATAGAGTTCCAGTGTATTTTACAGCTACACAGTTCTGTTGCGGTGGTCCACAGCTATTGACATGCAAGCTTGCCTGTTTCTGACTTCTGTAGGAGCATTTCATCAGTCAGCAAGATGAGGAAGGAAAGGACTTAGAAGCTGAATTATCTTTAACAGCCAGACAAATGGAAAAATTGCAGCACAGTCTAACATACTGATATATGTAGTGGTATAGTAGAATACACAAATGAGTGGAATGACTGCCTGCAAAAAATATAGAAATATTCCACAAGCAGTCTTTGCAACTTCTCAGCAAGGTTGTTAATTATTAGAGTAAGAGTACAAAATATATGAGAGTGAGTTAATTTTTAATTAATGTAGATTCATTCTACTAACAAAAAGAAAGAAAAAACTAAAACCACCTGTACAGCTTCTATTGAATTTTACAAAACAGAGGAGCAAGATTAAATCTGTACAGCAGATCTAAAGGAGAGGAATAAATAACCTGGGTTAAGACCTCTAGAGACCAATTTAAATGGAGACTGAAAAGCAAAGGGTTCAATTGGCCTCCTATACATAAACATATCTTTGGATTTATTATAATTACTTTTAAAGCCACAAAGGATCCCAAACTGATTTATGAGCACAGTAATAGCTGGGATTGAAATATCAGGATGGGTTATAAAAAGAAGAATATCATCCACATACAGTATTAATTTATGTTCTTGGTTATGTGCATCAGCAATGATACAGTAAGTTTAAGACCTTTCTAAAAGCTTCAGGAAGTGTTTTGAAGGCTAATGTAAAGAAAAGAGGAAAAGTGGACAACCATGTGTAGTGTGTACCCATTGCAGAAGATTCAGAATTCAGTATGGCTATTTTGTTACAAAGATTTCCTTCAGGGAAGAGCAAATAGTCCACACCCATCTCTCAACCGAACTGCCTACCATAGCCCAAACTTATCCAATACCCAGAAAATAAGTCTGTTCATTCTTATGAAATACCATCCTAGCATCTAGGGAGACTGCAAGGGTATTATTCTTAACCTTGTCTGACCAGTGCATTAGATTACCCTCATAAAATCTCAGAAATATTGGACCTTTATGTAACAGCCTGCTTAAAAGCTGCTTCTATCTTAAGGCAAATTGAGTTTGAATAATCCTGTTTACAATGCATTTCCAATTGCCTATTTTTACTTGTGGTCTAGTAAAACTGTGATTTAGTTTCTTTTTTTGTCACATTGTAAAACACAACGGCCCTTGTAAAAAAGCATTAGCGGTGCCCCTAAAAGAATTAGCTCATCTACATGTCCTGAATGGGCTCAATTCCCAATTAATTATCTAGGAAACGTACATCCTAATTATAAGGCTGTCTTTTATTTAAGTTAGTTCTGAAAAAAAGGCTTATGAATTTCAGCTCTCTCTTCCATTTCAGTCACTTAACTGTTTCTTTGTAACATATATACCCCACTGTATAATACAGTCTGGCATGCACGGTTTTAATCTTGGGTGGAGGGAGCAGAGGAGGGAAGGGTAAGGAGGAACATGTGTGAGCATGTGTGAGAGAGAAAGACCATTGCAAATTTTCAATCTATATGGAACATTCAGATGGATTTTCAGAAATGCTAAGCACCTGCAGCTACCATCGAAGTAAATGGGAGTTCTTGGAGTTACTAAGAAAAATGAATCCTTCAAAAACTAGACACCCACTAAAACACAAACCCTAACATGTTTTATATTAAATGTAAGTACTCATAATTACAAATAGTAATACTATAACATTTCATGAAAATAACTACCTGATTCAGGACATTGTGATCTATATGTGAACCCTATTGCTTACCAAATTTGAGTAGAAAAATATTTCTGAAGAACAAAAGAAAATAGGCCCAAAAGTAACTAATCGTGAGTTCTTAAAGTAACACATGGCAGATCTTCAATAGTTAGTTTGGTAGTCACTGATATCAAAAGCCAAATGAAAACCCCCACTCAATTTCTCTCTGAAGTACTCCCATGTATCCAGAGATAATCAGGCAATAGAGAGGAATGCTGCTTTGGTAGAAGCGATTTAGTGAATTTCAGAGTTTGTGATCAAAACTGGACAATTTCAGCTAACTCTAGAAATAAAGAGGTTCTCGGTGTAACTATACAATTAAGATTGAGTTATAGCTTAATTCTCACAAGAGCCATAAGGTCTCATAGAATTTTTTTTCCATCTACTTGGCCACTGAAGTAGATGAATCCTAAAATCAGAAACATTTTTGACTCTGAGCTGTGATTGATATTTTCACATGGTAGCAATCGAATGTGATGACTTATCAAAATAAATATGCAGCCTTAGATAATAGGTTAGAATCTGTCTGATAAAGGACTAAAGATCAATGCAACCACTCTTGGTAAGTACAAACTCATAACTTGCAGAAGTCTGGCTTTGTGGATCTTTAGTAAATCTAGCACCATATATTTTTTTGAGACATCTGCTATCTATATCTTCTATTTTCTCAAACAATTTAAAATTAAACTTGTTTTGTGACATACTCTCAAATTGATCCTTATTGGTAATCCTTGAACACTAAACTAAATGTTTATTTGGGATTTGTTTTTTCTAACCATGGAAATGATTTACTCTATTAGTGAAATGATGATGCACATGGGTCTTGAATCCAGGATCTTCAGTGCCATAGCACAGACCTCTATTTCTGGTGTTAAACAAACAAACAAACAAACAAACAAACAAAAAGAAACAAAATTAGCTGGCAGCAATAGTAGGCTTTTATCCGCTAGGGACCAGACAAAAGTGGGACATAACACATACTGTGCTAGTGTGGGTTACATTAAGTTTATGAAATGTATTATCTTTAAAAATAAGCTACACTGTCTCTGATTATTCCAATCTTGCATAGATTTTCATATTTTATACCAATAATTCACGAGCATCAATATTACTGAACCAGAAGATGAGGAGACAAAAATCAAACTAAACCAAACCAAAAAGCGAATAAAAAAAATAAAGGTCCTGGTAAGCAGGAAAGCATTTATGATCAAACAGGACTACAATCAAGCTACTTTTTTTCATACTACACCACTTAGCTCTTGGGAGAAAGAAAGAGAAGAGATACAGCAGACATAAATCAAGACTTACCTTTCCATCAAGTCAGATGATGCAGATAAATCCACAATCATTTACATTCTAGTACTCCAACTTATTCACTATGAGGCAGTATCACTTTACTCAGAAGTGATAATCCAGTTTACACTGCATTCTTATTGAGTGAGGAAATGGCAAGTGAATTCCTTTCATTTCATGTTGTTTTTAAGAAGTGGGCTAAGTGACATAGTGAAATTATTTGAGATTCACAGGAATGGCATGAAATTTACTTAGACATACAGTGCCTCACCTTTTAGCAGTAATGAAGTCCATATCTATGATGATAGAAGTATATATTTAATTGAGATCTGATCCTGGCACTGAACCAGAAAGGGACAATCAGCTGTTCGTTCTAGGTATTCGAGGCCACACCAAGAACAGCAGCAACAATAGAGTGGGACCCCACTATGCAGATCAGGGAAAATACAGAGAGAAGAAAGTAAAGAAAGAACCTCCCTTTCCTATGCATTTGTACAAACCCATAACAAAGAGATGGTCACTGCCTTGAAAAGCCTACAATGTAGGGTCTGGTCTACACTAACCCCCCAATTCGAACTAAGGAACGCAACTTCAGCTACGTGAATAACGTAGCTGAAGTCGACGTACCTTAGTTCGAACTTACCGCGGTCCAGACGCGGCAGGCAGGCTCCCCCGTCGACTCCGCGTACTCCTCGCGGCGAGCACTTCTGGGTTCGATTTATCGCGTCCAGACAAGACGCGATAAATCGAACCCAAAAGTTCGATTGCCAGCCGCCGAACCAACGCGTAAGTATAGACAAGCCCTAAGTAAATGCGGGTGTTATGGAGACATTTGACAACCTTTCAGTGTGTGTAGCACCCAGATTATCCACCTTATCTGGATGATTTTGGGAGTGAGTGAAACCTGCATCTAATATAAAGTAATTCAGTTTGGGGAAAAAAACCAGAACTTTGAAAAAATCTAGGGCTTTGGAATGACCTTACTTGGGAAGTGACCCTTTCACAGCTATCTGATGAGACACCCACCTTAGTTTGTCTCTGACTGAATGATGGGGAGAGTATGAATTAGAGTTAATTCACTAGCATATTCACATATTCAAAATCAAATATCTCTACATATTTTAAGAGAGGTTGTTTAATTTTCATTGTGGGATGTCCCTTAAAAGTGGACTGTGACTATTATGATGGGAGTCTGGTTAAAAAATAGATGGGAGCCAATGGGAGATTGGTCTAAGCAGAAAATGAGGAAAGATGGCAGGATATGGCTCTCCAACTATGAGCTCTAAACATAAGAATACCATTATTTTGACACAGAAAAAACAGATTTATTACAATGCCAAATTTAAGACATAAGAAAGTTAATTTAACAGGTCATTCTGCAGTTTCTGTTTCTTTTCTGTAGTTAAGTATATATATATAGAGAGAGAGACACGCACTAAGCAGTGACCTTGCTCTTCATTATGTAACCACTTTTTAAAATGTGTCTTAGCTTGAATGAGATGAACTTTTGCTGAACTGTGTACCCCTATGTAGATAGTACAATTTTGGAAAATACTTAATTCCAAGGACAGCAAAACTGTGTTGTCTGGCATGGGTAACAACACTCTGTCTCCTACTTTATTATCTTCATCATCACATGCATTTGTAAAGTGCCCAGGACCACAGTATCGACTCACTCTACTCTTTTTTAGCTTCAAATTTATATGCAATGGTGGTCTATCTGTTTTTGACATGACAGAAATAATATATTACACCTAGATTATACTGAAGGATACCTATCTGAGTTTCCCAAAAGGAAGAATAACAAATTCCAAACACTTAAAGTAAAATTAGAACTGTAGCACTGTGACATGCAGGGGAGGACTAGCTCTTTGGCCTCTCTCTTGAAATTAGTCTGACTCACTCACCTGATGATCTACATTAAGGACCCAAAACCTATTGCATATTCTCTTTTTACCTTTTTATTTCACTCTGGAGCCTGTTTCTGCAGTATTTGCATGCAGGCCATATATCAGTGCCTCTGTTTGCTTCTAATTCTTTGCCAGGGGTTCCCACTACGTCCAGTTGGGTGTTTATGTAGACTCTCAAAACTTCAGACTAAATAAATCTATACCTGGAGGTATCAACTCCAGAAATTTCAGATAGTATGCTTTAGTAAATAGATGTTATTTAGCTATTTTCTATTTTATTTGAATGTGTTCGCTCTTTCCTGTGTATAAGCCCCCCCCCCCCCCCAATCTGCAGTTTTGAATATATATTTAAAAATACCTTAATATTAAGTAAACATTTTTTAAAGAGAGGGCTAAACTAAAAATGGCCTGCTTGGAATGATAGCAGAAACATTTCTTGTGCTAAATTTTCTAATTCAACAAAATTAACAGACTCCCTTTTACATACGATACCTGCCCATTATCTGAGATCTCAGGGTTTACACAAAGGCACGTGCTTAACTTTAGCACATGAGTGGGACTACTCTTGTGCTTAAAGTTAAGTTCATGGGGAAAAGAAAAACTGAGGCCCTAATTTGTTTCCACAGAAATCAATTCAATAATAAATAAAGAAAAAGAAAAAAAGTCCTCACGATCCATAAAAAATCTCTGTGTCTCTTTTAAAATACTTTAAAAGGTCATTTGCAACATTCCCACCGGACAAAAATGCCATGTTAGGGTTCCAGTGCTTTCCACTATGTTGTTTTAAGCAGGTTTCATTTCTGTTCTTCTACATATTAGAATTAGTCTAGTCTTTCCAGAAATATTTTGCTGTCATATACCTAACCTATGATTTTGGGGCTTTCTTTTTCTGCCTAAGTACATTTATCTGCCATATGCAACAAAACCAACCAATATCCAATAGCTATCCAAATAAATCTCTCTGTATATGTATTTACATTTATTATCTGGACAATACAAGTGCTGACAAATTTAATTTAATATCTTTATTTTGGGAATATTGTACAAACATTTTCACTACCTGATGAACAAGATATGGTGTGATGAAATATGTCATCTGCAATACATAGAGATCTTCAGAATTATTTTATCCTCATGTGGTAGGTCTCAAAATATGTGTGTATAATAATTAAATACTATTTAAAAGAACACCTACTAAGACTGTTCCTTAGGGGATTACTACCTTAGTTCATAAACCTCAAACTGTACCTAGCTTCTTCCCTTTCTCAGCTCACATTTATTCTCAACAAAGAAAACACTAACTCTACGTGTATTTACTTTAATAAGTCAGACAATACATGCAATGTTTTGGACACAGAAGATACATTTTTAGCATTGTGTAGCTTTAAGAAGATTGTGTATGTGCTTTCTCTTAAATCCTTTTTATTCTGCACTACCCTGTAGTTAATACAACTGTTCTTTTGAATTTTATCCACTCTCACGTATCATGTATATCCATCCAAAGCCAGTGAAGTTTGCCTGGTAAAGTTCATTAAATTGAGCAATATACATAGGAATATTATTACAGGTGGCCATCTGACACAACAAAAATCAAAGGAAGAAAAAGAAGAGAAACCTCCACAGTATCTGAAACAGTCTCCTGTTTGTATTATTATTGTCCACTTGAAATTTACTTTGTATCACTTCCACCCAGGAAAGCAGCTCACCAAAAAAACAAGCTCTATTGAATTATCTGTTAAAAATCTCTGCAAGATTACACAGATGTGTAAAGATTTTCTCAAAGACAAAAACTAAGTGCCCCGCTAACAGAAGCTCCCTAAATTGTATCAAAACTCAGTTTATATTCCCACAGATGTCTAACAAGCTGCGTATATGGTCTTGGATTATAGACTCGAAAAAATCAATAGCCTGCTGTCTCAAAGGCACCAATATAGATTATGAATCACAGCCAGGAAGTTGTCAGTGATCTCAGCTGCCAACAGTGCTTCAGCAAAGATATTTGCTACCTCATATTCTTTTAATGTGCAGCTTTCATATATGAAACAGAACAGGTCACTTTTGGACAAAAAAATGTAAGAGAATTTTAAGTAGAACTTTAATAGCCCCAAAAGCAAGCTGCATCCAATCCCACCTAAAGAATCCCTTTCTACCAGCACGTTTTTCCAGTGAAATACCAAACAATTGTTCCTGTTTATTTAGTATATTACTTATATTTATTGAGATTGAGTTATATAGTTCCTATGGCTGTAGGCAGCAGCCAAAGGACTAAGAAGTACCCACAGAAGGAAGGCAATGGCAGGATTTTAACTCATCATTCTTTGCCAGTGCTGTAATTTAGGAATGCTTAAGTTAGACAGTTATTTTAATGTCTGGTAACCTCTTGTGCTTCATGAACATGCAACAGCTTTCATATAGTACTATCTTCAAGAAAGTTACAGAACCAGCAGCCGAGAAAAATTTCTGGCACTATATTATGAATCCAGGAAATACTTCACTTCAGCAGACAACTACAAACAGAATGAACATTGACCAGTCAATGTGTGCTCACTTAAAGTGTGTTCATGTGCAAAGTGCAGTGTGAAAGAATTTTAAGCCCTGTGAATGGCTGAAAATAACTGGTTTTTGTAGTGAATTAAATTTTAAAAAAAAATCGTAATCCTCTACCCCATTCCTAATGGCTGCTGCCAAGGAGCCATGTTTTAATTGAAAGCCTTGGAGTTTGTTTGGCCGGCGTGGCAGTAACAAGACACAAGATAGCTCTCGGAAGGCAGGCCACGTTAAGTAGGCTAGGGAGGGCCCAATCCAAAAGCAGTTCTCATATTTAGAGCCAGACTTTCCCACGTGCTTCCTTGATTGGAGAGGACATAGATATGGTAGCTCTAGAGTAGGGGTCATAGAACAGGGTTAGATTGTGCCATCCAGTTTACTTTTGCCCATTCTCTTAGGACTCCACAAGAGTTTTTTTTTTACCAGAGCTCCATGGGGTCAGAGCTCTGTAAGGTTAGAGGAAAGGGATAGGAAAATGGAACAGGGGACCAGCTGCTTGCCACAGAATCACCCCCTGAGGGCCCTGTTGATTCCACACTGGATGTTAATGCTGACTGAAGCAGCATTAACTGCCTCTGAACATTTCTATTGCTGCTATTATGTAGCCCAGAGGTGAGTCATTCAATGGCAGCATGGACTCCAGGATTAAAGCTGCCAGGGAGAAGCAAGAGAGGAGTGGAGAGGACTGGCTTCCATGTGAGATCTATCAAGTGCAAAGTGATAGTGTGATCTATCAGGCTTCTAGGGCCGCAGCTCCTGGAGTCATATTCTTACATTAGACTCTCAGCTTTCTTTCTTTCTTTCTTTCTTTCTTTCTTTTTAAAGGAACTGTCTATTACGTATGGTTGTGAAAAAGCTTGACAATGTGACGTAGAGGTAATCAGTTCAAGGTTGTTTGCCTGAGTCTGTAGACAGCCTGAAACAATAGTGCTGGGACATAAGCACTGCCCCACATATCTCAATGGAGTGTTAACACCCATAGGTTAAGACCCTCTGCTTTGGAGAGACCTCTGCCTACACCAGCCCTGCAGAAGACTCTATGTAGAATAAAGGAGAATAAAAATGCAGTAAGCCTAGCCTATTCATCCAACTCCCCATGCCTCTCTGGGGTCCCTACTGCTGCCTCTGTAGGGAGAGCTGCCCAAATGCAAGTCCTGGGGAGCAAAGGGGGATCACTCGTTACTGCTACTCCAAGTTGGGGGCAAGGACATAGTACATGGATGAGGCTGCAGGGGTGAAGATTTGGTGGGCCTGCTCCTGTGGTGAGGCTATGTCCTTAAATTGCCTTAATATGGCCCTGCCTGGGGATCTTTCAAACACAGAAACCCTGATGATTTTCTTCCTTCCCCACTTTTTATTCCCACTTTCCACAGTACCATTCATTCTCCAAATATCAAAATGCTGGTTTTGTGATTGCGAATTTGACACAATAGCTATTTCAGTGGAGAAACAAGCTAACAAGCCTTCACACTGATCACAGTACTGGTGATCAGGATCAGGCCACATAAAAGCAATCTTTCTTCTACAGGTTATAACCTCTATCTGAGGGCTAGCCAAGAGTTTCCTCTTTATTTTATACCAACTCCCAACTGCCTGAAGAAGGTACCTAGAAACTGGTTTGTGAATGCTTATTGCAAATCAATAGATTACAGGCATAGGTAGTCTCTATTATCTGTATTATTGCACATGGCTTCAGGAGCATTTAACCACAGTCAATAACTGCTTACAAAAGATATTCTTGGTAAGTGGTATTTCCCTACACAACTCTATGTTTAATGAAATATGGGTCATTATACAAATATTTTACATGTCTCAATAAGATTTAACTTGACAATAAGACTGGCTAATGGCAGGCTGAATCTTTCATCTTCAGTTGTGCCTATTCCAAAAATTAAATATTTTAGCTAAAAGACAGTGACAGAAAAGCCAGCAAAATATGAAGGATGACTATATAGATTCTCTCTTATTAGAAGGCATTTTGCTTTCAGATAGAGACTTCAAAAACTGAAACTGAATAAAAATTCGGCAAGGAAAGAAAGATATTGACTGAAAAAATCTTCACTTGAGCATGTCTTAATGTTTTGTTGGACCATGAAACCCAGCAACTAGTAACTACACAAGTTTTACTCTCACTAGACATAGTAATTACAAGCTTTCCCCACCTTGTAACACCAATGAATCATCCTCACAACTGATACCTAATACTCACAAGGGCTATAATGATTATGCCACTCAGCTGAACTGCATTCCAAATGAAGTAGGTGCCTAGTAACTACAATGATTCTGTTTCCTGATTGTCAATTCACTATGGAATTACTCACTAGAGAGCAGGCAATATAAGCACAGCTATCCTTCCAGCTCTATAACAGTGAACTTGGAAAGATTTGGATCAGCTCTCCTACAGTTTCTGGACTCTACTGCATGTCCCCATATGATTACTCAGGGAGTCTTTCATAACTAGAAGCCTAAGCGTTTTGACCTCAAATGATCCATTTAATGTTGTTCAATTAGGATTTTCTCAAACTTCTTTTTGAAGGACTAAAATGTACTGTAAGTAAAGTCAAAATAACTGTGACCTAAAATGAACTGCTAGTAGGTACTTTACTGTACGTGACTGCATTGGCAAAATACATTCAATAGCAAAATGCTGTTAATATCTGTACAGATGTTGAACTGGTCACTATGCCCTTAACAATAAAGTCTTTACAGCGTTTAATTCTCAAGGAAAAGCTTTATTTTTCTAATCAATCGAAAGATAATGCTTTATTATGAACTGGTTGTGACCAGGACTTTTCCAGCAGGGCAGATGATAACTATCACAGGTGCTGGAACTAGAAGTGCTGGGGGTGCTGTCGCACTCCCTAGTTTGAAGTGGTTTCCATTATATACACTGTTTACAGTTTGATATAATGGCTCTCAGCATCCCCAGTATAAAAAGTGTTCCAACACCCCTGATAACTGTCTTTGTGGAGAGGACATCATAGTTACAACATCCTTATATTTCCCTGATCTTTTTCTCTCTCTATTTAACTGAGCAAAACAACGAACTTGAATAATCCATGTGGCAGATAAATGGTTCTCTCCCCCTCTTAGGACTTGCTTTATCTGAGTTCTAATTTCATCAGATATCTCAAAACTTCTTTCAATGGGCTCTCCGCTTAGGTAGATAGTAAACTCCTAAGATCCATAACATTAAACAAGTTACACTTCCAAAAACTAATGAAATACATTAATTTAATCAATATTCTTCATTTATAGTAGTTTGTCTTTTTCCAGGGTACTACATTTACAATGGCCTGGTCTACACTATGAGTTTAATTCGAATTTAGCAGGGTTAAATCGAATTAACCCTGCACCCGTCCACACAACGAAGCCATTTATTTCGAAATAAAGGGCTCTTAAAATTGATTTCTGTACTCCTCCCCAACGAGCGGAGTAGCGCCGAAATCGATATTGCCATTTCAAATTAGGGTTAGTGTGGCCACAATTCGATGGTATTGACCTCCGGAAGCTATCCCACAGTGCATCATTGTGACCGCTCTAGACAGCAATCTGAACTCGGATGCACTGGCCAGGTAGACAGGAAAAGCCCCGTGAACATTTGAATTTTATTTCCTGTTTGCCCAGTGTGGAGAGCACAGGTGACCACAGACAGCTCATCAGCACAGGTAACCATGCAGGTCGATAATCAAAAAAGAGCACCAGCATGGACCGTACGGGAGGTACTGGATCTGATCGCTATATGGGGAGAGGATTCAGTGCTAGCAGAACTTCGTTCGAAAAGAGGAAATGCCAAAACTTTTGAAAAAATCTCCAAGGGCATGATGGAGAGAGGCCACAATAGGGACTCAGATCAGTGCCGCGTGAAACTCAAGGAGCTCAGACAAGTCTATCAAAAAACAAAGGAGGCAAACGGTCGCTCCAGGTCAGAGCCACAGACATGCCGCTTCTACGCCGAGCTGCATGGAATTCTAGGGGGGGGGCCGCCACCACTACCCCACTTCTGACTGTGGATTCCGAGGCGGGGGTAATCTCATCACCCACACCTGAGGATTCTGCGGACGGGGAAGAGGAGGAGGAGGACGAGCTTGCGGAGAGCACACAGCACTCCGTTCTCCCCAACAGCCAGGATCTTTTTCTCAGCCTGACTGAAGTACCCTCCCAAGCCAGTATCCAAGACCATGACCCCATGGAAGGGACCTCAGGTGAGTTTACCTTTTAAAATATAAAACTTGTTTTAAAAGCAAGTGTTTTTAATTATTACTTTGCCCTGAGGACTTGGGATGCATTCGCGGCCAGTACAGCTACTGGAAAAGTCTGTTAACGTGTCTGGGGATGGAGCGGAAATCCTCCAGGGACATCTCCATGAAGCTCCCCTGGAGGTACTCCAAAAGCCTTTCCACAAGGTTTCTGGGCAGTGCAGCCTTATTCCGTCCTCCATGGTAGGACACTTGACCACGCCATGCTTACAGCAAGTAATTTGGTATCATTGCATGACAAAGCCTGGCAGTGTATGGTCCCAGTGTTTGCTGGCATTCAAGTAACATCCATTCTTTATCTCGCTGTGTAATCCTCGGGAGAGTGATATCGCTCACGGTAACCTGGTTGAAATACGGGAATTTAATTAAGGGGACAGAGATGGCCGTTCCTACTGGGCTGTTTGCCTGTGGCTGAAAAAAAATCTTTCCCTGCAGTTAGCCAAGTGCGGGGGGGGGGGGGGGAGAGGGGGGAGGGGGGAAATGCGACCTTGTGCAGAAATCACATGTGCTATGTAATGTGAATAGTGTTGTTCACCATGAAAGAGTATAAGCATTATTCTGTAAAATGTATCTTTTTTAAAAATTCTCTCCTTTTTTCCTTCCCTCCAGCAGCTGTAAATTTTTCAAGCCTCCCTCCTCCGCCCTGAAGGCTATCTCAGATAAGGCGTCGGAAAAAGAGGACGCAAGACGAGATGTTCGCAGAAATCCACCCGCAGTGAAAGAGCTCATCTGAATGAGTGGAAGGATATGGTTTCAAAGTATAGGAAAGATGCCAGTGAATGTGAGGACAGGAGGGACCAACGTGAGGAGAGGATAGATGCTCGAGATGAGAGGTGGTGGAAGATCAGAGGAGGCAGGATGCAACGTTGGGGCTGCTGCGTGAGCAAACAGGCATGCTCTGGCGTCTGGTGGAGCTTCAGGAACGGCAGCAGGATCACAGACTGGTGCTACAGCCCCTGTATAACCCCCCTCCCTTCTCCCCATGTTCCATAGCCTCCTCACCAGACGTGTAAGAATGCGGGGTTGGGGGGAGGCTCCGTGCACCCTCCCATTCCACCCCAGTGGACAGCCCAAGCAAAAGGCTGTCATTTTTTTTAACCTTTTTTTAATGGCCTTTTCCTTCCTGCTGATCCTCCTCCCAAACCCCACCTGGGTTCTCTCCCTCTTTTTATAATCAATTAATAAAGAATAAATGATTTTTAAACGATAGTGACTTTATTTCCTTTGAAAGCAAGCTGTGGTTGAAGGGGGAGGGTGGGTTCCTTACAGAGAATGAGTCAATAAAGGGGGCGGGTTTTCATCAAGGAGAAACAAACAGAAATTTCACACTGTAGCCTGGCCAGTCATGAAACTGGTTTTCAAAGCTTCTCTGATGTGCCGCGCTTCCTGGTGTGCTCTTCTAATCACCCTGGTATCTGGCTGCATATAATCAGCAGCCAGGTGATTTGCCTCAGCCTCCCACCCCACCATAAAGGTCTCCCCCTTACTTTCACAGAGATTGTGGAGCACACAGCAAGCAGCAATAACAATGGGGATATTGGTTTGGCTGAGATCTGACCGAGTCAGTAACGATCACCTGATCAATTGAGGTCTGAGCAAGTCAGTAAAGTGCACCAGTGACCCTTTAAACGTCCAAATGCACATTCTACCACCATTCTGCACTTGCTCAGCCTGTAGTTGAACAGCTCCTGACTCCTGTCCAGGCTGCCTGTGTATGGCTTCATGAGCCATGGCATTAAGGGGTAGGCTGGGTCCCCAAGGATAAGTATTGGCATTTCAACATCCCCAACGGTTATTTTCTGGTCCGGGAAGTAAGTCCCTTGCTGCAGCCATTTAAACAGAGTAGTGTTCCTGAAGACACGAGCATCATGTCCCGGCCAGCCCACGTTGATGTTGGTGAAACATCTCTTGTGATCCACCAATGCTTGCAGCACCATTGAAAAGTACCCCTTGAGGTTTATGTACTGGGTACCCTGGTGCTCCAGTGCCAAGATAGGGATATGGCTTCCATCTATCGCCCACCACAGTTAGGGAATCTCATTGCAGCAAAGCCATCCACTATGACCTGCACAGTTCCCAGAGTCACTACCTTTCGTAGCAGCAGCTGAGTGATTGCTTTGGCTACTTGCATCACAGCAGCCCCCACAGTAGATTTGCCTACTCCAAATTGATTCCCGACTGACCGGTAGCTGTCTGGTGTTGCAAGCTTCCACAGGGCTATCGCCACTCGCTTCTCAACTGTGAGGGCTGCTCTCATCTTGGTATTCTGGTGCTTCAGGGCAGGGGACAGCAAGTCACAAAGTTCCATGGAAGTGACCTTACGCATGCGAAAGTTTCGCAGCCACTGGGAATCGTCCCACACCTGCAACACTATGCGGTCCCACCAGTCTGTGCTTGTTTCCCAGGCCCAGAATCAGCGTTCCACGGATAGAACCTGCCCCATTAACAACATGATCTCCAAAGCATCGGGGCCCACGGTTTGAGAGAATTCTGTGTCCATCTCCATGTCCATGTCCTCATCACTCTTGTTGCTGCGCTGCCGTCGCCGTCTCCTCCTCGCCTCGTTTTTCTGGTCCTGGTTCAGCATAAACTGCACGAGGTGTTTACAATGTTCATGACTGCTGTCTTGAGCTGAGCGGGCTCCATGCTTGCCATGGTATGGAGTCTGCAGTGTTCACCCAGGAAAAAAGGCACGAAATGGTTGTCTGCCGTTGCTTTAATGGAGGGAGGGGTGAGGCTGTACCCAAAACCACCTGCAACAATGTTTTTTGCCCCATCAGGCACTGGGATCTCAACCCAGAATTCCAATGGGTGGGGGAGACTGCGGGAACTATGGGATAACTATGGGATAACTACCCACAGTGCAATGCTCTGGAAATCGACGCTAGCCCCAGTACATGGACGCACACCGCAGAATTAAAGTACTTAGTGTGGCCGCATACATTCGACTTTATACAATGTGTTTCCAAAATTCAAATTCTGTAAATTCGGCTTAATCCCGTAGTGTAGACATACCGAATATGTAAGTGTGTCAAACACAGAACTTGTCCCAATGAGTTTACAATCTTAAGGCATGAATGGATGCTATACAATGAATAAACACAAAGTGGTTGTATAGTCTCTATTGCTGGCACTCAGGTGGGTTTTCATGAAGATGAAGATGGAGTGGAAGTGGTTTATTTGTAAACAATAGCACAAAAATGCACAAAAGTTGGGAGGAAAGCTTGACTGTAACATAGTGAGCAGGACAGGCTTGGAAGATGAGTTCAGAGATAAATAACAGAGAGATGCATGGCGATCTTTGAAAGTGAAGGCGAGAAACTAGAATTGTATGCAGAGGGAAGAGATTCAAAATGGAAGAAGACATGGTTAGAGCTGCCAGAGACTGACGCAGGATGTGATGGATTCTCCACCTCTTGAATGTGGCTTCTCCATCATTTGAAACGTTCAACTCATAACTGGGTATCTTTCTAAAATATATGCTACAGTTCAAATAGAAATTAGGGACCTGAATCTGGAATTATTGAATGAGGTTTTATGGTCTGTGTTATTCAAGAGATCAGACTAAATGATGATAATGGTCCCTTCTGGCCTAAAAATCTCTGAATCATAAGGAATTACATAAACACTAGCTCAGACCTATTGGACATGGTGGGAGGTAAACTGCATTCTAAGCAGATTGTAGATGCCTTACTCAAATTTTCCTCTTGGAAAACCTATTCTTATTTAATGTCTGTTCTGTTTCTGCTTCAGATATTTTCTATATGTCACTTTCCCCCTTTTTATTACTAGGGATACTTACATAAAAATAGAGGGACAGATTCATCCAGAGATGGCCAGTGGAGAATCCCCTGTGTTCAGGGAACAATTCACTAGTGGAAAGCAGGCAGAGTTGGCATAGCCACCTTTTTTGCCAGTTGCCCCTCCATTGCTGGCATAGGAGGGGAGGGAGCCATATTGGGTTGTGTTGGGACAAAGAAGGAGTGTGGTAGAGCACAGCCCTGCTACACATTATTCTGAATCTGGTATTAGGTGTCCTATGATGTAAATTAGTGGTGCTTCCCAGCAACTTGCTTTGGAGTTGACACCTTGGGATTAGAAATTTGCTACTTTGATTTAAAGATTCTTTGAGAGGTCCCTTTCACTGTCTCTGAGCAGAGCACAGATGCAGTTGAAAATTTGCCCATTAACTTTGTTCCTTTGGGGTTCCATCTGCTCCTATTGCTTATTTATGACCTACCTGATGTGATCAGTTTGTTTTATGACATCCCAACTTTGAGGGAGTAATACATTACAAGAGTAGAACTTTAAAGAGTATAGTGTCCAATTTTCATCAAAACTATTATTAATAAAGGCAGAAAAAGACATACAAACAAGTGTGATATAATCAATTAAATGAAGTGGTTTTCAGAGTTTTCCTTACTGATATGACCAGAAAAGACTTTCCTCAAGAACACAATACCAAATCTATAATATCTATAGGAAACATTTTACTTTTGTGAATAGTTTTGTCATGCAGTTTCAAGAAGTATCCCATCAGAGATTACAAGAAAGCTAAGAAAGAAGAAGATACTTAAAGAGAAGATATAGGAAAAGGTATGAGAAAAGGAGAATGCTCTTGGAAATTGAATACTACACATCAGAAGCTAGAAAAATTGGCATGAAATTAACTTTAATTAACTGTATTCATTAATCTAACAAGTAGTAAAAATTGAAGAATCCATCTGAATGAAAGTCAGACTTCAACAAGAGAATTTAGTGGTAATTGTAAAAGACAAATGATTAATACCAGATGATGGTTTTATTGTCCTTGAAAATGGAAGAGAGAAAAGATGTTAAGGAAGAAAATCTCCATGATTATTTCAAAACTCTCCAACTACTTTAACTGGTTCATGTTTTGAATGCCATAGACAAATTAGAAATACCACCACAATATTTCCATCTTGGATACATTAAATAGTTAACACTTTATGAATATGTATAAGTGAAGAATATGTAATTAACATTTACAAGATTGGGTTGCTTGGGTTGAAACAGTCAGAGTATTATATCAGGCATGCACTAACAGAATAAAATAAAAGTCCTCCTGAATTCCCAGCCATTTTAGAATTCATTTAAATTCATATAGAATCTTTCTGAGGTTCTGAAAAATATAGGTAAGGATTGTCGAGTTCTGATTGGCTAGAAACTGGAGATGCCAATTTCCTCTTCCAGGTTTTGGATTTCTGGAAAGTAGAAGTACTGAAATACCACCCAAAGGAAGACATGAGAATTCTAAATATTCATCTTGTCACATGACATGGTATTTCCTCCCCATTTTGTTGGAGCTGTTTTCTAGGGGTCAGAGTAAAACCTAGGGGCCTTCTACTTCATGCCTTTCTTCTGCTGCCTTCCTAAATACTAGTTCACCCATTTTCAGAACAGCAGCTAAACTTTCCACTTGTTTTTCCTATCATCTCCCTGATCCATAACTCATAGCTCTGTAAGTGGCAAGGTTCTGCCAGCCCCATTGCTGCTGGACCTTTAACTAGAGCTGAAATAATAGTATGTGTGGGGATGGGGGTAGGGGGAGGAAATTTCACTTGCAAATATTCTAGTGAATGAGTATACGACCAGGAAATATTTGCAGAAACTGCACGTTTTAAGTCAATAAGGAAGAATATTCATGAAAGCAATGTTGGAATTCATAAATTTAAGTATTCATTCCCAAAAAACTCATACTAAGACCTAAACTAACTGATGGCCCTTTGTGAATATAAAGAGGACAAACTCACCAAACAAATAATATGTTGTGAATTATCCACTCAGCTCTACCTTTATCAATCTGGAGCTCAGATACCCCAAAGTGCATGGAGCCAGTCTCAAACTGTCAACCAAATGTGCACACACAAAACCTGTTTGTGGAATCTATAAAAATCCACCACAAAAACCACTCTTCTTCATCAGAGAAAATTCTTCCCTAGAGTTCCAGAATTCCAGGAGCCCTGCTGGTTCCAGTGGCTCATACTAAGTCTCATACTCTTGGATACCTACAATGTGCATCTGAAGAAGTGGGTTTTTTACCCACGAAAGCTTATGCCCAAATACATCTGTTAGTCTTTAAGGTGCCACCGGACTCCTCATTGTTTTTGTTACAATGTACGTGTAACTTAAGTCTTTTTATTAAATAGCTTTGTAAAATATTGTACACAAAGAACAAAACTCTTTGAAGATGTTTGTTAATTACAGGGTTAAGTCTGTTAGGGTTTCCTGGTTTGCGTTTCATCTGAAACCTCTATTTAGCATCTGAAGAAGTGGGTTTTTTTACCCACAAAAGCTTATGCCCAAATAAATCTGTTAGTCTTTAAGGTGCCACCGGATTCCTTGTTGTTTTTGTGGATACAGACTAACATGGCTACCCCCTGATATTTAGTAGAGCAACCCAGTTCCCTGTAAGAAGCTTTAGGGCCCAAAGAAGATCTCAGCAGAGAATAATATTTCACAAGGGGATAGTATTTTTCTTTGTTCTTACTGATTAGAGAAAGAAAACAACTCTATAGTAGAAAAGTAGATTGAGGAGGAGCCTGGGTTAAGAGACTGTGTACCAAATTTCAGCTGGATTCAAAGGCAAAAATGGCTATGCAATTCATTGTTGACCAAGAGAATTTGAAATGGAAATGTTACTTGGCACTAAACTGTTGCACTTCTGGAGCAGGTTCCACTATACATTATTGTGATGAAAATTCTATTTAACACCTGCCACATGGGACTCCCGCCTCTAGGAATCAGTACTCAGACTTTAAACAGGAAGCCTAAGTCCTGAAAAGAGGAGGAACTCTCCAAGAGGATACAGTAAATCTTGTATCTGATTGAAAAGTGCCTGGTGCCTTCGCCTGAGGAAACAACCTTCACACCATGACAGCAGGATTTGTTGTTCTATGAAGCTTTGCATGGAGCTCAGAGTAAACCATTTACCCAAAATATTTACAATCAAAGGAACCAGTAATATATACAACTAGGACAGTAAAAATACAGAAGGTGGGCAGTTCACTCTAAATTGCTTTATTTAAATTAGTAAGAGGTAAAGATCTGAAAATAATAAACAGTTGAAGAAGAAGCCTGGCTAAACAATTCTATTGTATATAAACTAGCAATACAATCCCCCAAACTCAACTTTCCAGTTCCCCACTGAATGGATCCCCCTTTTGTAAGGACTAGCTCTTAACACACATCTTGAATTAAAGAGGACTAATGAGGTCACAGTTACGAAGAAGCAATCTTAAGTGAACAAATGTTAACTGGCCTGGAAACATGAGGCTTGTTGCCATGGGTAAAGGACTTCAGTGATGTGACTGCACAAAACAAGGCAATGAGGGTAGCCATCTCTCAGTAAGAGGAGGGGATTGTAGCATGACAGATTATTTATATCAGTGGTTCTCAACCAGCGGCCCACAGGCTGCTTGCAGCCCAATCAGCACCCAGCTGCAGCCTCTCTGACATCCTCAGGATCATACAGGTAGTATATATACGGTGTGGATGTGGTCCAGCTGCATATGCAGCCCACAATAGTAAATAGGTTGAGAACCATGGATCTAGAGCCACACACAGGGCTGGTCTTCACTGTATCAGTTAGTTGAAGTTAGTACACTTGAGTTACTCCCTAGCTCAGCTAAGAGCAACCACACTGTACAAAAACACTTGAGGTAAGCAGAGTGATTTGATTAGCAGCACAGAATGATTGGATTAGCACAGTGATGGGATTAACCGTTGATGAGTTATTGTAATTTGAACTGCTGAATCCCCACTGAATTACTAGATCCAGTGGTCAGCAGCACTTGAGCTTCAACCCACTCCCTTGACAGGCTACTTAGCTCACATTTAAGTACAATTTGACTTGAGCTAGAGATTTTTGTGCATGGACAGGAGTCAGATTAGGGGCAAAACTCATGTTATAGTTTGAGCTAACAATGCAGTAAAGACAAGCACAAAAATTTCCACTGTCCTGTCTGTGAGTTCAAGACCCACTTCCCTTCTGAGGAGGACAGGCTCAGGTAGTCCTTCTGTCCTGATAAGGATGTCTCCTCTGGCATCTGGCCTGGCATTTTCCAAAAACTTTACAGGGAGTATATAGGGTCTTAGGTTCCTGGGTCATCAGGTGGCAGTGGAGCTTGCAAAGTGTAAACAAGAGCTCTAAGCCTTCAGTTCACCTCAGAATTCCCTATCTGACTCACCCTAACTTCTGTGTTGCCTCTCTTCAGCCCTTTACTTCCTCACCTCATGAGGAAAAGTGCCTAGTTTTCATTCATTCAGAAAGTCTCTAGTGATATATAATTTAGCTATATAATATGGATCAATTTAACATTTATATCCAGTCATTATTATTTATTGTGGGCCTGATTCTACCACACTCACTCATCTAGAATAGCATCTTACTCTACAAATAGTCCCAATTCAATTCAAAGGGGCTACTCACAAAGAAAGGTACTACTGAGCATAAGAAGAGGTGGCAGAATTGAGGCCAATTCATTTAGTGAAAATCACAAAAAATAAAAAGCCTTTGCCCTGTAGAACTCACAATGTAAAAGAGAGTCACGGAGAAGAAACAAAGCATTGGGAAGCCTATAGATTATAATGTTGCTTTTCAACCTAAGTAGCTAACCAAAGTTTGGGGCCTTGCAGATGTTCCAGTTGGGAGTAGAAATTGGGGAGAGTCAGGTATTTCTTCGACGCATTTTTGTTTATTCACAAAGACTGTACAAAGTCCTGCTTCTCTGAAAGCTGGAGGAACCAAGAACAAAAGAATCAGTTTCTCAGCTTACATCTCCAAATCTCTTTAACCAACAGACCTGAAAGCTCTTGCTCTAGCTTTTTCCAGGGTCACATGGTGCTCACAGCTACTGCTTGGCTTTCACACCTCTGCCTCTCTCTCTCTTTGCTAGTATGTTCCCAGTTTCTGTGTGTTCTGACTTCTCGGTCCCCCGCACCCTTCCGAATACTACTCAACAAAACTCCTCCGCCCACTCAGTCCAAAGTAAAGGCTGGTTCACAATGCTGTTTTGTCTTGGCTGGGGTCACTGCTTATTTTGTAAAGGAATAGGTGCTGGGGGCGGGACTCAAACAATATCAGTGGTGTCATTTACAGAGCATGATGTTGCATAGGAGTTCATGCCATATGAAGACCAAAATGGACAGTGTGGCCTTGCACACACTGTATGTGTGAGGTCACTCCTTGCACACCACTGATAGAAGAGGTGCCAAGGCTGTGCCCTAGCATGAAAAGAGGTGCCAAGACTGTGCCTTGGCAAACACCAGAACAAATTAGGTACTAAATGGGCATCTTCTGATTAACTCATCCTGACAATTAGGTTAATTGAAGGATGAGCTCACACCCAATCTCAAAGAGGTTTTAATTCAATCCATAACAAGATTTCACCCAGCTCAGAATTATAATTTGGGTCCTTTTTGGTTTGGTTTGTTTGTTCACTCAATTTTGAGGGCATTTCAAAGACGTGAATCTTTAAGGGCTTGAATGTGAAGAGGATAGTGGCTTGGTGATTCAGAATACAAAGGGCATTCCAAGAATAGTGAGAGGTGTTGTAAAAGGCAATGACTTTTACAGTTAATGACTGTTATTATTCATTATTTATATAAAGCTCAAACTGTGCTAAGCACTTTATAGACACTTAATAAGAAAGGTCCTGATCCTGCAAACTATTAGGTACACACTTAGTTTTATGCATGTAAGTAGTCCCACTGAAGTCAATGGGTCTACTCGTGTGCAAAATTAAACATGCTTGTAACATTTTGCAGAATCGTTGCCTAAACAGACAACACACTGTTATTTTAAGGCCCAGCTTGACAAAGCCCTGGCTGGGATGATTTAGTTGGGAATTGGTCCTGCTTTGAGCAATTGGACTAGATGACCTCTTGAGGTCCCTTCCAACCCTGATATTCTATGATTCTATGATTCTATGAACACACAAACAAAGGCGATGGGAAAATGATGCAAAATGAGTTTGTTTTGGCCTTTTTAAAAGTTACTTTTCATTCTCCTTAAATAAAACTAAAACTTTCCTATTTGTACATCATTTTGTAACCACTACTATTATTATTTAACCTACCCTATTTTCGTCTTTTAATAAGTGGGTGGTGGGACATTGTTATGTATTACTGAGTGATTTTCTCTTGTCATGTCAGTAAAAATAAAATAGAATTTGAAAAGAGATAATTTTTTACTGCATACGGTGTATGACATATCATGCATTTCCATTTATTGGGCCCAATCTTGCAATACTTCCACACATCTACATCCCATTGTAATCACTGGGAGTTTGGAATGTATAAAGGATCTGGCCAGTAGTTTGGCAGAAAGGACATGTATTTTTTCATATATATATATACACACACCTCTACCCCGATAAAATGCGACCCAATATAACATGAAATCGGATGTAATGCAGTAAAGCAGCGGGGAGCCCCGGGCTCTTTAAAGCGCCACCCGAGCCCCGCTGCTTTACCGTGTTATATCCAAATTCCTGTGGACCCCCGACCCCTTTAAATCACCACTGGAGCCCAGCTGCCAGAGCTCCGGCAGTGATTTAAAGGGCCCGGGGCTCCCCACAGCAGTTGGAGCACCGGGCCCTTTAAATCCCCGCCGGGGCTCCAGCAGCTGGGCTCGGGCAGTGATTTAAAGGGCCAGAGGCTCCATCTGCTGCGGGGAGCCCTGAGCTCTTTAAATCCCCGCCCGAGCCCCGCTGCCAGAGCTCCGGCGGTGAGTTAAAGGGACCGGGGCTCCCCGCAGTGGCTGTAGCCCTGGGCCCTTTAAATCCCCGCCGGAGAAGCCGGTTCAGTCCGGCATGGCGTACTGGCTCTTGCCGGTCCACCGTACCGGACCGAACCCGATATAAAGCAGGCTCACCTATGAGGCGGTGAGATTTTTTGGCTCCCAAGGACTGCGTTATATTGGGGTAGAGGTGTACATGCATGTGCATGCACAGTTTTTAATATCCATAAATTTCCCTAAATGTCCAATGTGGTTTCCTTGGAAACAAGGCATCGAAGAGGTAAAGGGGCGATGATGTGGTAAGTTAGATATTGCCCATATCACACCATCCCTTAGTTAAAAGACTAACTTCTTGAAATTTTCTTTGGCTCCAATTCCTAGAGGGATAGGAAGAACCAGTTAAGAGAATCATTACAGAACAGTATACTAAATCTAATTTGTCTGGATAAAAAGCAAGCACATCTTGTATTTTTCAAATGTAAACGCTAAAGACAATCTCAAGAATGCAACTCAAACAGTCCATAACATCTGAAATACGCTGGTAGCACACATTAAAACAATTTGAAGCATACTGTGTGAATTATTTGCCTATCTTTGTGCTTTAACACACCTTCTATTGTTTTTCATCAGCCACATGATGTAATGTAGCAGACACCCCCTGATCTGGCATAAAATGGCACACTTCATTTAATCAAGAAAGGGAACATTTATTTCTAGCAAAATACTTTTTACTAATGCACAGATATCTTTCAGGCTTAATTTTACATAAGAACAGCCACACTGGGTCAGACCAATGATCCATCTAGCCCAGTATCCTGTCTTCTGACAGTGGCCAATGCCAGGTGCTTCAGAGGGAATGACCAGAATAGCCAATCATCAAGTGATCCATCCCCTGTCGTCCACTCCTAGCTTCTGGCAATCAGACAGTAGGGACACCCAGAGCTCAGTGTTGCACCCCGACCATACTGACTAATAGCCATTGATGGACCTATCCTTCATGAACTTATCTAGGGTTTTTTTTTCAACCCGGTTATAGTTTTGGCCTTCACAACATCCCCTGGCAACAAGTTCCACAGATTGACTGTGCATTGTGTGAAGTATTTTCTTTTGTTCTAAACCTGCTGCCTATTCATTTCATTAATTCTGATTCTTGTGTTATGTGAAGGAGTAAATAACACTTTCTTATTTACTTTCTTCACACCAATCTACCATTTTATATACCTCTACTATATCCCCTCTTAGTAGTCTCTTTTCCAAGCTGAAAAGTCTCAGTCTTTTTAATTTCTCCTCATATGGAAGCTGTTCCATACCCTTAATAATTTTTGTTGCCTTTCTCTGTACCTTTTCCAGTTCTAATATATCTTTTTGAGATGGGGCAGCCAAAACTGCACACAATATTCAAGATGTGGGTACACTATGGATTTCTATAGCAACATTATGAGATTTGCTGTCTTCTTATCAATCCCTTTCCTAATGGTTTGTAGCATTCTGTTTGATTTTTTTTACTGCCTCTGCACATTAAGCAGATGTTTTCAGAGAACTATTCACAATGATGCCAAGATCTCTTTCTTGAGTGGTAACGGCTAATTTAGACCCCATCATTTTGTATGTATAGTTGGGTTATGTTTTCCAATGTGAATTATTTTGCATTTATCAACACTGAATTTCATCTGCCATTTTGTTACCCAGTCACCAGTTTTGTGAGATCCCTTTGTAACTCTTCCCAGTTGGACTTTGGACTTACGTATCTTGAGTAATTTTGTATCATCTGCAAATTTTGCCACCTCACTATTCACCCCCTTTTTCCAGACCATTTATGAATACACTGAACAGCACTGATCCCAGTACAGATCCCTGAGAGACACCACTATTTACCTCTCTCCATCCTATCCTTTGTTTTCTGTCTTTTAACTAGTTACTGATCCATGAGAGGACCTTCCCTCTTATCCCACAACTACTTACTTTTCTTAAGAGCTTTTGGTGAGGGACCTTGTCAAAGGCTTTCTGAAAGTCCAAGTACACTATATCCACTGGATCACCTTGTCCAGTTTGTTGATCCCCTCAAAGAATTATAATAGATTGGTGAGGCACGATTTTCCTTTACAAACCATGTAGACTGTTCCCCAAAAAATCGTGTTCTTTATGTGCTGATAATTCTGTCCCTCTCTATAATTCCAACCAAATTGCCTGGTATTGAAGTTAGGCTTACCAGCCTGTAATTCCCAGGATTGCCTCTGGACCCTTTTTTAAAAAATTGTGTCACACTTGCTATTCTACAGGAATCTAGTACAGAAGCTGATTTAAGTGATAGGTTACATACCACAGTTAATAGTTCTGCAATTTCATATATGAGTTCCCTCAGAATGCTTGGATGAACACCATCTGATCCTGGGGACTTATTACTGTTTAATTTATCAATTTGTTCCAAAACCTCCTCTATTGACAACTCAGTTGGGACAGTTCCTCAGATTTGTCATCTAGAAAGAATGGCTCAGGTGTAGGAATTTCCTTCTCATCTTCTGCTGGGAAGACTGATGCAAATATTTCATTTACCTTCTCCTCAATGGCCTAATCTTCCTTGAGTGCTCCTTTAGCACTTCAATTGTTCAGTGGCCCCACTGATTGTTTGGCAGACTTCCTGCTTCTGATGTACTTAACTTTCTATTTTTTAAAGGATGTATTTCTTAGTTATTTCCCCCTTCTCCCAAGGATGTTCAATTTTATTATATTATGGTTGCATTACCAAGTGGTTCAGCTATATTCACCTCTTGGACCAGATCTTGTGCTCCACCTAGGACTAAATTGCCTCTCCTCTTGTGGGTTCCAGGACTAGCTGCTCCAAGCAGCAGTCATTTATGGTGTCTAGAAATGTTATCTCTGCCTTCCATCCTGAGGTTACATGTACCCAGTTAATAGTGGGATAGCTGAAACCCCAAAATATTATTGTCTATTTTATAGCCTCTTTAATATACTGGAGCATTTCAAAATCACCATCACAATCCTAGTCAGTGGTTGGTAGTATAGCCCTACTGCTATAATCTTGTTATTCAAGCATGGAATTTCTATCCAGACAGATTCTATGGTACAGTTTGATTCATTTAAGATTTTCACCATATTAGACTCTACGTTTTCTTTCCCATATAGTGCCACTCCCACACCAGCACAAGCTACTCTGTCATTCCTTTATATTTTGTACCTGGTATTATTGTGTCCCATTGATTATCATTGTTCCACCAAGTTTCTGTAATGCCTATTATATCAATATCCTAATTTAATACCAGGCACTCAAGTTCACCCATCTTAGCATTTAGACTTCTAGCATTTGTTTACAAATACTTATAAAATTTGTCACTTTTTAGCTCTCTGCCATTATCTGATGTAATTGAATGGGACTCTTTTTCCTTTGACTGTTTCTCTTCAGTTCCTGCCTGTACTTTACCAATTTCCATCCTCTCCTCCTTACTAGGATATAGAGAATCTCCATTACTAGATCCTCTCCTAAGGGATATCTCTGCCCAAACTGTGTAATTCTCTGCACCTGTCAGTTTTTCCCTAGCCCTTAATTTAAAAATTCCTCTACAACTTTTTAATTTTTGGATTAGGTGGAGCCCATCCTTCCTGTATAGGCTCCTCCCTTCCCAAAAGGTTCCCCAGTTCCTAATAAATCTAAATCACTCCTCTACTTCTTTTAACTTTTAGAACTTAAAAATCAAGGTGAGATATAATGAGTGAAGAATTCCTTCATCTGCAGATTAGATAAGCCTCAATACCACAAAATAATGAAAAAGACTGAAGAACCCACTACAATGCACTTAACTTAGATTCATATATAGCATACAATACATGCTGATACTTTAAATGATTTCCTCTAAAATATAAATAAGCTGGGCTACCAAGTCTAATCACCATCCACTCAGAAAATCTCTCTTTTATCAGAGGATGCATTTCTAAAGTATACATTGCATATATTACCATTTAAAGCGCCCCCTTATTCACTATGTAGTGCACTTGTGGATAGACAGACCCACTCTTCCATAACTTGAGGACTCGTAAAAATGTGGAACTCATTAAAGAAACTTTGGAGAAAAAGGAACACTACTTAGGAGGTTAGATTGTATTGTGTGCCAAAATACTGAAATGTTACCAACCAGCTAGTCTCAGACTCAAAAAGATTGAAAATGAAAGAAAAAATGAGCCCAAGAATTATTACAAAGCTGCTGCATCTGTCCATTTTCAGGTTTGTTTTTGAAGAGGTTGAAATTTGCAATTATTTTAATTTTTAGTACAAATATGTTTAATATTCAATAATCATCCCCTCATTTGTTTGATTTACACTCTAAGGGTTAGAGCTTTAGCTTGTGTAAATGGATGCAACTCCACTGAGTTCAGTGAAGGTATGCCCATTTACAACAACTAAGGATTTGGCCGTAAGTGTAAAATTATAGGACTCCTATTCAGGAAGGATATTTAAGCATATGCTTAATCTCATCAAAGTCAATGGACTAAAGCACATGCTTAAAATTAAGCATTTTCTTGAAACATGGTTTAACTAAGTAAAACACACACAAATTATTATAGATCATTCTCTTGAAAAACTCTCAACCATGCAGCTACCATCTGGTTCCCAATTATGCTGCCTCTTATTTTAGACCCTATAATGGCAGCTAAGATTGACAAGAAGGATTTTGCTGTTGGTATCTAGAACTGAACTGTTCAAGACTGGCAGACAGACCTTTGTCACTGCAGCCTCCTCCCTTTCACAATCTGCCAGAGTTTCTAAGATATTTTATTTAATTTTTCCTGTCATTGGGATAGGGATTGCTATTAGGAATCAGGAGTGGCAGCTATCTGTGGATTCTCTGCTATGTATACATCTAGGAACAAAGAATGTAGGCCATATGTACACAATGGGGGACTCTATCCTGGGAAACAGTGACTCTGAAAAAGATTTGGGGGTCATGGTGGATAATGAACTGAGCATGAGTTCCCAGTGCAACGCTGTGGCTAAAAGCACTACTACAATCCTTGGATGCATAAACTGGGGAATCTTGAGTAGGAGAGGTTATTTTACCTCTGTATTTGGCACTGGTGTGACCATTGCTGGAATACTGTGTCCAGTTCTGGTGTCTACAATTCAAGAAGGATGTTGATAAATTGAAGAACAACAAGGAGTCTGGTGGCACCTTAAAGACTAACAGATTTATTTGGGCATAAGCTTTCATGAGTAAAAACCTCACTTCTTCGGATGCATCCGAAGAAGTGAGGTTTTTACTCATGAAAGCTTATGCCCAAATAAATCTGTTAGTCTTTAAGGTGCCACCAGACTCCTTGTTGTTCTTCAATTTATCAACATCCTTCTTGAATTGTAGACACCAGAACTGGACACAGTATTCCAGCAATGGTCACACCAGTGCCAAATACAGAGGTAAAATAACCTCTCCTACTCAAGATTCCCCAGTTTATGCATCCAAGGATTGTAGTAGTGCTTTTAGCCACAGCGTTGCACTGGGAACTCATGCTCAGTTCATTATCCACCATGACCCCCAAATCTTTTTCAGAGTCACTGTTTCCCAGGATAGAGTCCCCCATTGTGTACATATGGCCTACATTCTTTGTTCCTAGATGTATACATAGCAGAGAATCCAC
>NC_048299.1:229508429-229669590 GCF_013100865.1 Trachemys scripta elegans | reverse complement strand
CTGTCTGTACTGGGCTAGCTTGATTATCACTTCAAAAGATTTTTTCTCTTACTTAATTGGCCTCTCAGAGTTGGTAAGACAACTCCCACCTGTTTATGCTCTCTGTATATGTGTGTATATATATCTCCGCAATATTTATTCCACTCTGTATGCATCTGAAGAAGTGGGCTCTAGTCCACGAACGCTTATGCTCTAATAAATTTGTTAGTCTCTAAGGTGCCACAAGTTCTCTTGTTCTTTTTACGGATACAGACTAACACGGCTGCTACTCTGAAACCTGTTAAAAGTCAAAGTGAACCACAGAGATGGTTGCATTCTTCAGGGAAAATGTAGGTCACAAAGCCCAGGACAAAGCATTCAAGAACTGTGTACCAAGCATTCTTGGTTAAGGTGATCTGCACTATGAGTTAGGGGCATCATTCCCCTGCTTATGTACCCATACTTATGTTACTTTGATTGAGCTAGCGTGAGTACAAATAACAGTGTGGCCACAGTAACATGGGTAGTGGCAGTGGAGGCTTGACTGAACCATGACCAGTACATAACCATAAGTTTCAAGCAGGTTTGTACACATTATAGCTCAGTCATGTCTCTGCTACCACTACCCATGCTACTGCAATGGCATTGCTATTTATATTCATGATAGCTCAATGAGAGCTGGTGTATCTGTACACAAACAGGGGAATCACGCCCAGCTCATCATGTAGACAGAGAGTAAAAGGAATGCATCAGTAGTCATAGTCTTTGTTGGAAGTGGGGAGTTGAATGGTACCTCCTGCCAACATACTTTCTTCCTGTCCTCCCATCAAGTAAGAGAGGCTAAGATCCTTTACTCTGACAAGTAAAGACTATGCTTGCCCAGAGTGTAGCCAGTCTACCACCAAGCTGATAGACATCTGAAGTCTCACATGCAGTGTCACATAACAGTTGTGGCTATGTTACCCAACAATGTCAGACAGGATATGAACATTCTGGGACCAAAGGGATTTGCTATATGAGCCTGATGGAGAGGAAGAGATTGTCAGGTAAGACAACTATGGCTATATTAACATTCAGCCTCACTCTGATAAATTCTATGAGCCGTGAGGGCTCCAGGGTGGACTTCCCCAGGTTCACCCTCAGTTCCAGCTTCTCAAACACATGTAGAAGGTTCTTGTGTTGCCTGATGAAAGGCTCCTGAAGGGAATGTCATGTTTAAGTAGGGATGACCATCAGCCACTGCCAAGGAAAGTGAGCTACTACAAGTGACAGTACCTATGTGCTTTCAAAAGCCCAAAGGGGAGAATCCTGTACTGGTATTAATGTTGATTGGCCACAAATCTCAGGAATCTTCCATGTGATGGATGAATGTCTATATGAAAGTAGATTTCTTCAAGATAGAGAGCCATGAACAAATTTGTCTGGATCTAATGAGGGGGGATAATGGACAATAGGATCACCATTCTGACCTTTAGGCAGCAAATGTACTTGTTCAGATCCCTGAGATCCACAATGGGTCTCCATCCCCCTGTTTTCTTGAGGATGAGGAACTATGTTGATTAGAACCCCTTCCCCCTTGCTGTTGAAGATACTAGTTCTATCACTCCCAGTTAAAGAAACAACTCCACCTCCACCAGAAGAATACTCTTATGAGAGAGGTTCATGCCAGAGGATGGTGAAGGGAGTTGGGAAGTGGGGAGAGAAAAAAAGTGGATCCTTTTCCTGTAGTATCCGTCTATCTGTCATTAATTCTCTCCAGGAAGACAGGTAGTGGGAAAACCAGCCTCCAAAGCAAGGGGAAAAAACAAAAGGGGTTGTGCAATTCTTGAAGATCCCATCAAAATGCTGGCTTTAAGAGCGGTGGTGGTGGGAAGTGAAAAGTAGTTGACGTTGGACACTCTAAGTGTTCTGTAACACCTGTGTGGGGGTTCATACTGCCACTGGTGATAAAAGGCAGGTGGGGCTGTTCATCTGAACTGGGGCTTACCGGGTTTCCTTTTGACTGCAGATGTGTAAATACCCAGCGATTGAAGCATGGCTCGAGGCTCTTTCAAAAAGTGGAAGAACTCCCCTATAGCACCAATTAGTTCATTGCACCCAAATGAAATGTACTGCACCATTGTTTGAACTTCCTTTGGGACTCCTAAGGAGGAGAGTCGTAACAAAAGTCTCATCACTGCTGCAGTGGCCATGGATCTCGCTGATGTGTGCGCTATGTCTAGGGCAGTCTGAAGTGCTGATCTTATTACCACTTTTCTTCATCAGAGCCTGGAACTGGTCTCTAATATCCTGAGGCACCTTATTGGTGAAGTTGGCCAGCTTGTCATAGATGATAAAATCATATTTGGCAGTTTGATTCTTAGAACTGCAGCAATGCCAAGGAATGCACCTTTCTGCTAAAGGGTTCAAACCTCTTTGCTTCTTTATCATGAAGCTTGTCTGGCTTGTCTCTGTTGATTATGCTTGGTGACTGCAGCCACTACCAAGGAGTTGAGAGATGAGTGAGAAAATAAGTACTTCAACCCTATTTCAGATACAAAGTACCTAATTTGTGCCTGTTTGAACACTGGTGGGATCATGGTAGGTGTCTGACAGAGGCCCTGGCAGGTATGAGGATGGCCTCATTAACAGAAAGTGCCACTCTTCTTGGACCCGAGCTGTACAAAATGTCCAGTAGTTTGTGTGGTTCTTCCTCGACCGCTTCCAGGAGAATCTAAAGTGAGTCTGATATGCTCTTGAGTAAATCCTGAAGGCCATAGGATCATCAGGGCATGGTGGGGAATCTGGAATCACTGCATTATCTGAGAAAGAGTGGACAATGTCACAGGCATAAAGTCAGCCCGCTCCTGTTGCTCTTATTCCTCCTGCTATTGGAGTTGTGGCTCTTGAGGAGGCCAAAGAAGCTCCTTTTCTACCCCAGGAGCCATAAATCTCCTGGGGTCCCCTGTGTCACGGGGTGCATATATTTGACAGTAGTCTTGAGGATCTTCTGGGACCCAATACTTCCACTGTGGGATCTCATAACTCCTTGATACAAGACCCCAAGGAGATGGGTACCAGTAGGTATAAGCAGGATATTCTCTAGTGCAAGAATTCTGAGATACCCTGGAGACACCTCATGTTCTGTCAGGGCTCAGTCCTCTGAAGGGGCCCCTCGGCATATCATCCTGGTGTCTGTTGAAGTTGTCTTCCAACTCCAAAGATTCTGATTCTGGATCCAGTGGCAAAGGCTTTGGTACTGAAGGAGGCCGTGATGACCTACCTCAGTTCATTGGTAGTACCAGATATAGTCTGGCTCAACCCCTGCTTATAGACAGGGATGGAGAGGGGAAATAGAAATATCAATACTAGCTGAAGTCCTGACACTGGGCCTGGAGGTCTAGAGAAGAGCGGTGACTCCAATTCCAGGAACAGCAGGAGAGCTCCTGGGACTGAAAATTGAACTGGAGTTGAAGGGGACACCTCCACAGCTCAAGTTCCTGAAGAAGAGGGTGCTTGATCTGGGTGCAGTAATGATGAGGGCTTTGGTGCTGAAGAGTCAGTCCTAGTATCTGGATATTCCGAATCAGTGCTTCTCAACATTGGATGGTCCGATTCCATAGTGCAAAGCTCCCAATGACTTGGTACAAGATAGGGATGTATGCCTCTTTTTAGAGGGCTTGTAGGGGGAAACTTACATCTTGTCCTTATAGGAAGACATATGTCTCCCTATCCCCCTCTCTGATCTGGCTCTGTGCTCCAAAGTCTCTCTGAGTGGGAGGGGAGCCACAGGCAGAGGTCTTCAAACTGCTTGGGACTGAAAAAAGAAGAGGTGCCACTCCTATATTCTTCAGGCCATTGTACAGGAGGTTCTTCCCAGTTAGAAATTGTTCCCACCTTCACAGCTACCACCATGAGGAACTCATGGAGCTGAAACTCCCTGGATGCCCAGATACTGCGCAGGGAAGGGACGTGTGACACCTCCAGGCAGTACAGACAGGTGACATGATAGTCTGTGGATCGGAAGTGCTTATGGCATGTATTGCACTTCTTGAAGCCGGGGATCCTTGGCACACTCCCCACAACCTTTAGAAGGCCATAGCATGGGATGGGGGCACCAGCAATTCTTGCTCCAGAGGGGGGTTTACAAAATAGGGAACAAACCTCTCATACCTACCAAACTAACTATACCTCATTCTTATCGAATTAAGAGAACGTTAAAACTTTTAAAAACTATTGACAGTGAGAACCTGAAGAAGTCAGCATGAACACTGAAGCTCCATCCTAGACCATAAGCTGTCAGGAGGAATCAAGGTGGCGATAGTCCCCTTTATTCCCTCCTGTGGTGTATGACGCGAGTGCGGGCTATGCACGGAACACACGAACACTACTAGGGAAAAACCTTCAGTCCTGGGAGCATGGAGCACATGCACAGTCCTGAAGTTCACTATGCATAGGGATGATCACTCAAAGAAGAAAGGGATAATACTTCCTTTCTCCTACTGTCTATCCATACTTTTTACTTTGATTATAAGCTCTTCAAGGTAGGCACTTCACTTAGGATATGTCTATCCGGAGGTGTGATTGCAGCTCCCACAGGCCTACCTGGCTAGATCAAAGTGAGCTTGAGTAACAATAGTACCATAGCTACGGCAGCTTGCGTGGCAGCACAGGCTAGTCTTCTAGTACAACCCTGACCAGAACCTTGATTATGTATTCGAGCAGCTAGCCTGTGCTGCAGCTCACGCTGCCTCCACTGCACTGCTATTTTTACTCAAAGTAGCTTTGATCTAAATCAGCGGTTCTCAAACTGTGGGTCGGGACCCCAAAGTAGGTCCCGACCCTGTTTTAATGGGTCACCCAGGCCAGCATTAGACTTGCTGGAACTGGGAGCTGAAGCTAAGCCTAAGCTCGATCCCCACCCAGGGTTGTGGGGCTCAGGCTCTGCCCTTCCTCCCTACCCGGGGTGGCTGGTCTAGGACTGTGGCCCCTTCTCCCTCCTCCTGGGGCATCAGGGCTCAGGGTCTGTCCCCTTTACCCCCGGGGTCATGTAGTAACTTTGTTGTCAGAAGGAGGTCATGGTGCAATGAAGTTGTCCTAATTGCAGTGTAAATAAACTCTATGTCTCGCTTGGGGCCTCTAAATGCTACTGTGATACCAAAGAAATAATAATAATAAGTAAAGACAGGACTTTATAATTAACTCTTTTGCCACCAAAGCTGTAAGTGAATGCTTATATAAGAGAGTTAATTTCACAGATTTTTTCTAGACATCTTGCATTATTCCAGATATATTTTTCATTATTTCAGATGAAACTTCTAAATTTGCTTCATTTAATCATGAATAGTTTTGTCTGGAAATTGTCCAAAAACATTTTTCACATGGGAAGAGAGTCCTTTTGCACAATTTTAAATCAAGAGTCATACGCACAGAAAAGGTCGTTTGTGTCCACAAACTGTTTTCATTTTAGAAATGTTCAGTTTTCACAGGGAGAGGGACTCTAATATGAGGTAATTACTAATCAGAATTTGTCCCCATCGTACTGCTAAACACAGCTTATTCTAAGCAAAATGCAATATTCTATTACAAATCATCCAGGTGAACCAGAAATGGGTGCAAAAGGAAAAGCAAAAATATAAAGTATACCTAGACAGAAACAAGCAATGAGGGAGAATTAAAAAAGCAGAGTTACAGTGGAACACCAATTCTGGGCCCAGCAAACAATCAGAGACTGGTGGGACCGCATAGTGTTGCAGGTATGGGATGATTCCCAGTGGCTGCGCAACTTTCGCATGTGTAAGGCCACTTTCATGGAACTGTGTGAATTGCTTTCCCCCACCCTAACGCGCAGGAATACCAAAATGAGACTTGCCCTGACAGTTGAGAAGCGAGTGGTGATAGCCCTTTGGAAGCTTGCAATGCCTGACTGCTATCAGTCAGTCGGGAATCAATTCGGAGTGGGCAAATCTATTGTGGGGGCTGCTGTGATCCAAGTAGCCAAGGCAATCACAAACCTTCTGCTAGCAAGGGTAGTGACTCTGGGAAATGTGTACGTCATAGTGGATGGCTTTGCTGCAAACGTGGGATGGTCAGGAAAGGTGAATGACGCTCTCATCTTTAGGAACTCCGGGCTATTTGAACAGCTGCAAGAAGGGACTTAGTTCCCAGACCAGAAAATTACTATTGGGGATGTTGAAATGTCAATAGTTATCCTTGGGGATCCAGCCTACCCCTTGCTCCCATGGCTCATGAAGCCATACACAGGCAGCCTGGACAGTAGTAAGGAGCAGTTCAACTATACGCTGAGCAAGTGCAGAATGGTGGTAGAATGTGCCTTTGGACGTTTAAAAGCTCGCTGGCGCTGTTTGCTGACTAGATTAGACCTCAGCGCAACCAATATTCCCATTGTTATTGCTGCTTGCTGTGTGCTCCAAATATCTGTGAGAGTAAGGGGAAGATGTTTATGGTGGGGTGGGAGGTTGAGGCAAATCACCTGGCAGCCAGTTTTGAACAGCCAGATACCAGGGCGATTAGAAGAGCACAGCTAGGTGTGCTGTGCATCAGATAGGCTTTGAAAACCAGTTTCACGACTGGCCAGGCTACAGAATGATAATTGTGTGTGTTTCTCCTTGATGCAAAACTGCCCTCTTTGTTGAATTAACTTCCCTGTAAGCCAATCCCCCTTCCCCCTTCGACCACAGCTGGCAAAGGAAATAAAGTCCCTATTGTTTTGAATCCATGCATTCTTTATTTATTAAAAAATAAGTGAGATCACTGACAAGGTAGCCCGGGTGGGGTAGGGTAGGAGGGAAGGACAAGGCCACATTGCTCATTGTAGCCACACTACAAATCAAAACTGTTTGAATGACAGTCTTCTGTTGCTTGGGCCATCCTCTGGAGTGGAGTGGCTGTGTGCCCGGAGCCTGCGTTCTTGGGCATCTGGGTAAGGAGGATATGGAACTTGGGAAGGAGGGCAGGAGGTTATACAATGGATGCAGTGGCAGTCTGTGCTCTTGTTGCCTTTCCTGCAGCTCCAGACACCTGATCATGTCTGTTTGCTCCCCCATTAGCCTCAGCATCTGCTCCTGCGTGTTCTGGTCATGTTCAATGAATGCTTTCCTTGCCTCTGCCATCGAATGCCTCCATGCATTCAGCTGTGCCCTATCAGTGTGGGAGGACTGCATGAGCTCTGAAAACATGTAATCGTGGGTGTGTTTTTTCGCCTTCTAATCTGCGAAAACCTCAGGAACAGAGATGATACAGGGAGCAAAGAGACATTTACATCTGCAGGGGGGGATAAAAAGGGAGACCAAAATTTAAGAAGATACATTTTTGAGAACAAAAGGGAGACTCTTTCACAGTGAATCAAGCAATTCACAGCAGACAACACCTGTGCTTTAGGTACAAGGTTGCATTTTGCCTTTTATATTGAGCGCCTGCCGATATGGTGACACATCACACATGGCTGGACAACAGAATTCGGTTTCCAGGCAGCCATGCTAAGCCAAAGGGTATGCAGGGTTGGCTTCTTCTGCCTTCATAACACGTGGGAATGGTTTCAAACTGAAGCGCCCTCCTTTCCCATAGCAAGCAATGCCAGTTGGGTTTGCCATTTAAAAGGAGGAGGCTGCGGATTTGGGTTGGATGTGCAAGGATGATCCCTTTTAGCCAAGCGCAAACAGCCCAGCATGAATGGGGTCCTTTTACTGTTCCCTTACAAAAATTCCCCTATTTCAACCAGGTGACCATGAATGATATCACTTTCCTGAAGCTGACACAGAAAGATAAAGACCGAATGTTGCATGAATGCAACCAAAACCCAGGACCATTCGCTGCCATGCTTTATTCTGCAATGATTCCAGACTACTTGTTACTGGCTTTGCGTGGTAAAGTATCCTACCGAGGACACGAGGACCGTGAAATAAGGCAGCCTTCCCCAGAAACCTTCTGCAAAGGCTTTCAGAGTACCTCCAGGAGAGCTTCATGGAGATGTCCCTGGAGGATTCCTGCTCCATCCCCAGACACGTTAACAGACTTTTCCAGTAGCTGTACTGGCCGCGAATGCATCCCAATTCTTCAGGGCAAATCAAACATTAAACACAATTGCTTTTAACCCCTGTAATGTTGTTACAAATATGCACTCACCAGAGGTGCCTTCTCCGCCTCCAGTGTCCGGGAACTCACCTTGGGAGGGTATTGGCTCCAGGGTGATGAAAAGATCCTGGCTGCTGGGGAGAACAGATTCTCAGCTTGCCCGCTGGCATTCTCCTCCTCTTCCTCATCCACAAAATCCTCCTCAATTTTGCATGAGACTGCCCCCTTGCAGGTGTCCATGGACAGTGGTGGGGTACTGGTAGGGTCCCCCCCTAGAATGGCATGCAGCTGATCACAGAAGCGGCATGTATGGGGCTCTGACCTGGAGCAACAGTTTGCCTCCTTTGTCTTGTGGTAGGCTTGCTTGCGCTCCTTAACCTTCACGCAGCACTGCTGTGTGTCCCTGGTGTAGCCTCTCTCCACCCTGCCCTGTGCAATTTTGGCATATATATCAGCATTTCTTCTTTTTGATTGGAGTTCTGCCTGCACAGATGCTTCTCCCCATACAGCAATCAGATCCAATGTCTCCCGTTCACTCCATGCTGGAGCTCGTTTGCGATTCTGGGGGGACTGCATGGTCACCTGTGCTGCTGAACTCGCCGCACTGACCAAACAGGAAATGAAAATCAAAAGTTCCCCGGGCTTTTCCTGTGTACCTGCCTAGTGCATTGGAGTTGAAAGTGCTGTCCAGAGCAGTCACATTGGAGCACTGTGGGATAGCTCCCGGGGGCCAATACCGTCAAATTGCACAATGCTGCGTCTGCACTACCCCAAATTCAAACCAAGAAGGTCGATTTTAGCACTACTCCCCTCACCAGAGAGCAGTACAGCAGTCGATTTTAAGAGCCCTTTAGGTTGACGGAAAGGGGTTGGTTGTGTAGCTGCATTGCTTATAAAATCGACCTAACGCGGCTAAGTTCAACCTAACCTCGTAGTGTAGACCAGGGCTTAGTGACCTTGTGTGTGTTATTTAACTTGCTTATATTTCTGTCAATTCAAGTTGACCATTAGGTGAATTGCAAGGGCCCTTCTAAAAACCAGGGACTGCATCAAAATGTAAAATGTCTTCAATAGTATTTGCTCCCATAATGAATACTTCATTACATTTTAGCACAGAAGAAAACATACAGACAGAGTAGCTTCTGTAATAGATAAAAAGGGGCAAATTCTGCTTCTCCTCTCTGGGGGCGTTCTTGTAGTGCCATTTGTGCAGTTCCTCTCTGTGAAGGGAACCAAAGAGAGCCTGTACAGTGGTGGATAAACACAGTGCACCGGAAAGCCCAGCACTATGGAGGCAAAGGTGATTTTGGACAGGGATGGAAGCAGTGTGTGAATCTATTGGCTGTGCACCCTCACAGAGAAGAGGTGACAATGTAGCAGAGATTAGCTGTGACCTGAGGTTACAGTGAATCAGGAGTAGCTTTGCTGCCCATTCTGTGGTAATGGTAATGGGCTTTAATTCAGTCCACTCCATGCCCTAAGGAACTCCCAGTACAGTGCCCATTTATTTGCATTGTGCACTGGAGGAGCATTTGCCCCAATATATGTAGTTATATCATTATATCTAGGATACAATAGGCATTAGAACAGGCACACAGCAATGTGTAAGATGGCTCTCGTACTAAGTGAAACTGAATTACCAAATGATGATGAACAGTATCTGACAGACAAGAAAGTAACACTTACTTCAACAATATGTTAGAAAAAAAACACAGAGATGATTTAATACAGACAAGCCAGATTCTTTGGTTAGATCGATACAATAAAAGGTATAAATACTGTGAAATGAAAATGAAAAAAAGTAAATGTTATGAAGCACATCTTACTTTCCTATTACTCTGGAGAACAGCTAACTATCAGGAAACATAAATTCTGTGTTGAATTGAGGCCATAATAATCAAAGCAGTTTGCCTGGAGTGTTGTCTGCTATATCATATTCATTTGAGTTGGAAAGTAAGCCTTCCAGGGCAGGGCCCCTTTGTTTTGAGCACTATGTAAAGTGCTTTGTACATCTGTGTCACTATACTAACAACTATGCCCCATCCACATACTAAGACAAAAGAGTAATAGTCACCTAGGTCAAGAAGAGAAGGGCTTCTGTAATACTAACTAGTTATAGGATTCTTAAACAATTCTACAAATCAAACGTTAAATACAAACCATCTGAGATTTGCTTGACAGACTAAACTACCTTTTTATTTATCCCCAGATCACTACAGAAGTGTCAGTGTTCAGGGGGACAAGGTATTCCGAATGTTAAGCAGTGTCCAAACATTGAACATGGCACAGAGCATCCTCTCCTTGCACTTGTGAAGGGGAAAATTAAAAACATTTATAGGATCTTAGCACACTGAACTGAATTGAGACATTGTTGATTAACCTAATTCTGATTCTTAGAGTTCAATTATCTTAGCCTTAAACCTTCAAATCCTGAAGGCATTACAGAAGAAGCCAGAGGTATCACAAACCCTTTTTCCTTACCAAAGTAATTAGCATGCACACAACTTCTCAAGCATGACTTAATCTGAATACTGAAAGGTGATCCTCTGTCTGACAACTAAATCTGAGTTTTCCTGATATTGAAGGAATAAGTGAAGGAGGCCTTATCTCCAAGTTTTCTCCAAGCCTCTCTCTTTCCGTGGATGGGTTCAAGGGGTAGTATGAGAAATTACATTCTATCTACTGGTCAGCAGATAAGGCGACATTTTTATTTTTATCAGCAAAACCCTTACTGCTCATGAAAAAGTATACATTTCAATATGGTGCCTATACCACACATTGTTCAGGATACCAAGATGTGTGTATAGATGTCATGTCTGTCTGCCCCTCAGGACATCCTTGAAAATTAGACATGTTGTTTTAAGGCCCCAGGGTTTTATGCCTTGTGTAAAAAATTAAATAAAATAAATTCAGAACAAATATGGCCTTAATATTTTATACATATATTGCTTTAATATTACATCAGTAGCAAATTAGAATCCATGCCCAGATTTTCATGTTTTGAATATTAAGTGGTGAAGTTTTCATGGCTGCCCTAGGAGGGTTTGTTAGAGCTTAACGAATCGTGACAGTATTATGGTTGGTGTTCAGACAAAGTGTGATATGTATGTTTGAAGCCTGCAATGAAGTGAGGTCAGAGAGAGAAACTCTGATTATCTGATCCCTAATCAACAACAAAATGATTCTGACTGACATACATATTAAGAAAATTAGACATGATATTGCAGCTGCTAGATGAATCTTCCTATGTTTATGTTCATCTAGAAACAGTGATACTGGTAGAAACTGCTGTAGTTTAAATAGGGAAGGTAACAGCACTCTGTCACATGGCTGAAACAGCTGCACACTTGGGTGATCAATACTGTACATCCAGACAGGGATACAACACTGTCCCACACACAATTTCAACTTTGTTTGGACATGATATTACTTCATAAATGAGGGCCCAAACCTGAAAATCCTTAATAATGCAAGTAGCCCTCACTCCTGCAAATAATCCCATTAAAGGCAGTGGGACTGCTCGTGTGAGTGAGAACTACTTACATGCTCAGGGTTGAAATCCTCAGTTTCTACAGTAAGACGGGTGAGTGTTGTCAGAAAGAGTCTCCTGTCATTTCACTCCTTGTGAAATGTGGACCATTTTCCAAAACACAGGCAAGCCTTTTCAGTTAATTTATTTGTACATGATGTCTGAAAAACAATATTTACATCATCTACAAATAAGAACAACACATTCGCTTTATAGAATCATGTATAAACTAAGGGCAGGTCTTCACTACGGGGGGGGGGGTCGATTTAAGATACGCAAATTCAGCTACGCGAATAGCGTAGCTGAATTCGACCTATCGGAGCCGACTTACCCCGCTGTGAGGACGGCGGCTGTGAGGACGGACGGCAAAATCGACCTCCGCGGCTCCCCGATGACGGCGCTTACTCCCACCTCCGCTGGTGGAGTAAGAGCGTCGATTCGGGGATCGATTGTCGCGTCCCGATGAGACGCGATAATTCGATCCCCGAGAGATCGATTTCTACCCGCCGATTCAGGTGGGTAGTGTAGACCTAGCCTAAGATCTTATAGAGATCGGAACCTGGCAAAGTGCATTATTTAAAAATTTAAAGCGTACCAGAACCACAAAAAAATAATTACTCATAGACAAACAGAGCCATTTTAACAAAGTCCTGGGTGCTACTGAAGATTATGTTGGATAAATATCACCAGTGTAAGAACTCTATGGTTTATTTGGAATGAGGTAAAATAAATCTGATTAAAATGGTTAAAGCTAAGACAATCTTTTGATATTTGTGGAAAAATTTGAAAACTTTCATTAGAAAAACAATTAGTGCAATCAATACAGTTGTATGCAAGATCAAAGTTTGTCTGACTGTTATAGAGATAGTTATGTGGAATAATCTGGAATAAGGGATACTGCATAGAGCATTCTGATTATAAAAGATGAAAATCAATCAAAGATATAGAGCACAGTGGAATATTTTGTACATGTATTTTCATATATTTCTGTGGGACCAAATATTACATATATAAACATTCAAGGATGATTTTATATTTTAACATCTTTCAAAAGGGCTTGACTGTAGAGTTACCCCTAGCCCTGAGTAATGGGCTGCGCTTAGTTGCTTAGCAGACTAGGGATTAATTTGTGACTCAGAGAGTCACAATCTGGTCCCTGGTTACTCCTTGCTCCAGAAAGAAAGCAAGCTGCATCAGCCTTTTATCTAGTAGAGATTACTTCCCTCTCTGCACCAGCTCACCTGTGCTGCACACTGTGGTGAGGGGACAGAGTCAAGGCTTTGCATATTCCCCATGCATCCGTAAAGGAGTGGGAATAGCAGCCTTGCAGAGGCTACTTGCCTCCTGTACAGTAACCTGTGCTGCAAGTAGCTCACACAATGTAAGAGGACACTGTAGGCTCCCTTATTCCCCCTGTGTGAGTGTGTAGGGCAAGCCATACTCTTGCCCTAAATCTAGTGTATGATGTGTGTTTAGGCAAATGATTGAGAAGTCTAGAGCTGCTTACACTGATCCTGTGCACCTTAATCCTTGACCTATTGCAGTGGAATAAAATGATGTACCTATCCCTCTGCTCAGAAAGGGCCCAATCCTGTGAAATGCTGACATTAATGGGAGTTGAGAGCATTCAGCACCTCGCAGGATTAGGCCCACATATGGACAAGTGTGACATTTTAGGGGTGATTGACAGCACTGTTGCAATCTATTTTCCCTAACAGAAAAGCATGTTTTTTCTCTTTCCTTTTTTTTTTAAATGCCAACATTCACTCTTATGAAGCAGAGAAGGTTGTTTATGTTTGGTTTTAAAAAAAGATTATTCAGCAACATGATGGTTACTATAATGGTCTATTCTCATCTACCCGCTGACTATGAGTGTCTAGGAGAAAGACACTCTCCATTTGCTCTTTGTACCTTTGCATGCACCAATCAAGAGTGTTTCTAACTCGAAAAGCCCATAAAATCTATTGCTTTCAGTTCTTCAACATGAAAGGAAAGCACAGACAGTTGTTGACCAGTTCAAGTTGTGCCCTTTTGGCAGATGGCCTACTGCTCCAAGAAAGTGTAAAACTGGAAAGTGAAAACTGTTCAAGGAAAGTGTAAAATATCTTGAGCTAAGTCAGTCTCCGTTATTTCTTTGAAGTTCAGTTTGTTGTCTGCTGTCAGGGGACTGCCTTCAAAGAGTGTATGGAATATTTAAAGAAAACGAAGTGAGAGAGCAGGCAGCATTTTCCTGTTAGGTCCTATAGAAATTTTGACATTCTAAACAGTCACTGTGGGTTTCCCAAGTGCTTGATGTTCCATAATTTGTCATGATGTCTGCTGTGCGTGCCCCTGGACTTCATGTCTGACTATCCTCCACTCTCTTTTTTGGCACTAGAGTAAGAATAAGTGTCATCAAGGAGGCATATGATGCCAATAATTCAGTATGTTCACAAAGAAGGGATTTCCTCCATAAGGAATGACACTTGTTATGCAGGCTTATAAACAAATTTAAGCAGGTTTGCCTGGGATCCCCCTCTACCACTGAAAGAGCACAATCATCTTCTAAGGCTAGGTCTACACTACCCACCTGAATCGGCGGGTAGAAATCGATCTCTTGGGGATCGAATTATCGCGTCTCGTTGGGACGTGACAATCGATTCCCCGAATCGACGCTCTTATTCCACCAGCGGAGGTGGGAGTAAGCGCCGTCGACGGGGAGCCGCGAAGGTCGATTTTGACGCCGTCCTCACAGTGGGGTAAGTCGGCTCCGATAGGTCGAATTCAGCTACGCTATTCGCGTAGCTGAATTTGCGTATCTTAAATCGACCCCCCCGCCCCTCTGTCGTGAAGACCTGCCCTAAGTGGACACAGCATATTTCCAGTAAAGTGAGAATAAACAGAGTGGGGGTATTTTTTTCATCTTGACTATAATAAGAATAATGTTATCCTTCTCTGTCACAATATCTGACACGAGGCAATGGAATGGAGCTCTTAAATGTTTCTGAATAATAGAAAAAGACTGGCTTAGCTGTTGATCTTTTATGCAGCATATATTGGGGAAAGTAGATCCACATAACAGAGTGATCCTGATATATTTAACTTAAAAAGAGATGAGAGAAAGAGAGTCTGTTTTTACATAACACAGTTAATGAGCTGCATATTCTGCACACAGAACAGGAGTACTTGTGGCACCTTAGAGAAATATTCCAGGCTTAAGCTTTACTCACCCAAAAATCTCTTCTCTCCTTCAAAGGGAGTTTTTAGTCTGAGTAGAAAAGGACTGCTAGATCAGGCCCTCTAGTTGGAAAGAGTTTTGCCTAGTATCACATATATATACTCTCCTTTCTACCCTTGCTCTAGAGATGTTAAAGCACCATAGGTACATATAAGAATTTACTGATATACAAACAATGACAGATCTCTGTTCTGAGGACTTACAATCTAAATAAGCTATAGTAAGAAAATAAATAAATAAATATCTAGATCCCACAATGATGGAGTATTATAAATACCTAGACAAATGAAAATAAATAAAAAAAGGGGAAGGGGCTGTGTTAGGATGAGGACAACAATTACGCAGGATCATAAGATATTATGTGAATAATTTGTTAGGGTTTCTTTGGTACATTTTTAAAGGTTAAACTTGCATATTAAAACGAGTGGAGTATATGGGAAATGAAGAGCAGGCTGGAAATCTGCAAAGGGAGGATGAACAAAAGCTGTGAACTCTGAGGTGGGATTTGAAGGAGGAAAGTGAATTGTTTGCAGAATCTAAGTGTAATATCTCCCTCACAATTACTCTACTCACTTGCATCTAAGCAAGGTTGCTACCTTCTAGGCAGCAGTCATGAGGCTTTCACAGGGAGACAGGGGCCTAATGGAAGCTTGCAAGGGCTCTCCAGAAGGAGGAGTACAATGCCAGATTAAAGAATGTGCAGTGTCATTATGGGGAAAACAATTTTGACACCATGTGTGCAGACTATCATCCCTCATGGAAACTGTACAGGGAAACCCAGAGCAACCCGTTTATAATAAAGGAAATAATGCTTCCCGTCTAAGCAGTCAGTGACACACAGGTGGACATTAAAGGCACAGAAGGTTCACTCTGACTGGTTTTATTTAAACTAACCAAGGGTAAGAAACTTCAAATAGGAAATTGTTAAGAGGCTGGTTAAACAGTTCTGTAGCAAATGGACTAATAGCATAAACCCCATATTCTGACATTCTCCCCCTACCAAACTCCACTGAATGGATCTCCTTACACAAAGTCTAATTCCCAACATGTACTATATGTTAGCTAGGACTACCAAGTAATCAATGCACATATGATGGCTGGTTTGTAGGCAGTGCAGCTCATTGCCAGGAGTAAGGGATTCTGATGCTGGCTAGGAGAGGGGGGTGCACAATCAGAGAGGGGACACAATCTCTCAGCATCCGGGTAAGAATGAGGAGCCTATTTTAAACCATGGCAGGACATTACTCAAATCCATACAGGTAACTCTGTCCTAACTGGAGGCAGGTACTGCTGAAGATGGCAGAATCAGGGAGTTCCTCTGCCTTTTTAATGGTCTCCTCTTGGGGTGAAATCCTGGCCCCATTGAAGTAAATGGCAAAACTCCCATTGACTTCAGGGGGCCAGAATTTTACCCTTAGTTTCTGGCGAGACATTTTCTGTAAGTTATTAGAGAGAGTATACCAGCTCTTAGATTTCTTTGTGTCAGCAGCAAAGACTGGGGCTTAGAGAGGATAAGGAGAGAACTTCGACTGAGCCTTCCATTAATGTCAAAATTTTCTAGAATCTAGATGACTTTCCCAAACTTCAGTGTTGCCTCTGCTCAGCCTTTTACTACCTCACTCCTTGGGAAAACTCTCTGGATTTTGATTCATTCAGAAAATCCCAAGTGACATTTCTCAGCCTCCACTAGCTACTTTTAGAAGAGGAGGGCCTCCATTGTTATGGAAATTGGAGCCCAAACCCGTGAGTGAATCAGAAGGCTTTGAGGTAGTTTTTGTCCTGGAGTCACTGTTGCAAAATTGACTGTATTTACATGAACCTGTCTGGTTCTACAGGGAAAATTTGCTGGCTCACAAAGAAATAATAAATCCCACAAGGGTTACATATATGTACTTAGAGCCCAGATGCTCCTACTTCTTATTCCACAACTAAAGTCATAACTCTGCTTATAGCCTCAGTAATTTTTACAGCAGCCCCTTGTGAGGTAATAAACAGAGGATTAGGACATTGGTAAACAGAGTAATCAGCAGGAAACTTCAAAGGTCCTTTGGTCATGCTGATGCTCCTAGTAGGAAAAAAACCAGAGGTGCGATGGAAGGAAAAGTAAAAGAAAATAATTGAAAGACAAGGAGAATCATCTGTAAATAAAATGCTTTTTCAAAGTTTTCCCTCAGGTTCTAACATTCTTTAGTGTGACCCACTGAACATCAGAAGGGCTTCAGCAGTTTGAAAAAAGAAACCTATTTCATACCCACCCTAGTCTTGGAAAACATTTCTATTAGGGCTGGCCAGAAGACACAAATTCCATTTGCAAAAAAAAAAAAAATTGAAGTTACGACATTTGGTTTCATTATGTATTGCAACAAAAACCAGACCTTGCAAATATTTTTTTGGTGAAAAAACAGAGAAACCAACCTTCTGCCCCCAAACAGACAATAGTTCAGTGGTTAGGGCACTCACAGGGCATGTGGGAGATCCAGGTTCAGGTTGCTGTTCCAAATCAGGTAGAGTAGGGACTTGAATCTGTGACTCCCACAGAACAGGTGAGCATCTTAACCACTGGGCTATTGGCTGTCATGGAGTGAGTATCTTTCTTTCGGACTAGAAATTCCAGCTTGGATTGAGAAACCTTCCAGTGAAAATTTTGTTGAAACCAATACATTTCTGTGAAAAGTTTTGGTTTTGACAAATCAGCATTTTCTGATGGAAGACTGTTTTGTCAAAAAATTCCTGGCCAGCTCTAGTTTCTATATTTCCTCAAAGTCCCTAGATAGCTTTTGGCCTACATTCTGTACCCATGTAAGGGCTGTACTCAGCAAATTAATTAAATCAATGTGATCTGTTTGAATAGATCTGTTTGCAATGTCCTATTGGCTTTCTCATACTTTCCTTTGTGACAACCTGGTCTAGAAGAATGAGCATGAGACTGGAAGTAAAGAACTCCTAAATTCTAATTGTGGTTCTAACCACTGGTTTGCTGTGTGGCCTCTGGCAAGACACATAACTTCTCGGTGTCTCATTTTCCTGTCTGTATAATGGGAGCTATAATGCTTCAGTTTCTACCTCACAGGAGTATTGTGAGGATGAGTTAATATTTGCACACCATTCTGAAAATGCAAAGTGCTAAGTAAGCATTATTATTCCAGACTCAAATCTCTCTCTCATACTAGGTTACCCTAGATTCTATCCAAATCCCATCCCTTCACTGCCATAAACTGCTGAAACTCAGAATAACTTACAGGATCTCTTATACTATTTGAAGTACATGTGGAATTTTAAAAAGTCCAGGTAACTCTATTTAATTATTTCTCTCTGTAGAAACCCTCAAAATAACTAATTATTGAAACAAAAAGAAAAATATTGTCACTTTTTGATGTTTTAGTTTATGTTACGTGCAGTTATTTTTTAAAAGATGTGTTTTTATTAATACTTGGAAGTAGTGCTATTAAAATATAAAACATATGGTGATCATAACCAAAACATAGAGCCATCCAACACAATTTAGATGGCATGTAATACTTTACTGCTTTCTTATACATATTACATGAAAACAGAAAAAGAAAAAATATAAACAAATGTGTAAATGACCATTTTCACTAAATGGTACACATTTGATATTAGCAACTGGATAGTAATGTACAAATGGTGTATATATTTTTAGAACCCAAATCATAAGTACAGATGCTGTAATAGTATTAAGATCAATAAGGAATCCAATAGGAATATTCCAAGTCTGTGTGACATACCTTTTTGAACCTGTTAGGAATACATTATTGATAGAGTAGGTTCAGATGTTCTGTAAATCACTTATCTTGCTCCACAGTTGCTTACCTTCTTTCTTACCTTAATGGAGGCACACTGTCTAAGAAAACATCCAACAAAAGGATATGTTCAATGTACTATTAGTCCAAAATTACATCTCTCTGAAAGTAGTGCTAATCATCTCATGCCATTTTACAAGTACTGAAGAGCAGTCCTTTGCCACAGCAGAGTCACATTTCAACTGTCCTCTGGCCTGCATTGTATTGACAGGATTTGTGACAAGAAGCTGACCGGTTTTGTTGCTTACATTTATAGCAGTCCCATCTTTTGTTGGCAGCAGGCTCTACCACAGACTAGGTTGAGGGAGAATACCATTATTCCCTGGTAGTCTTAGGATCATGTTACTCAGGTAATCTTCTTGTCTTTCTTCTCCTGAACTGTTGGGTTGGTTCCAGGAAAAGTAAGAGGTGCTGAATTACTATTTTTGTTATTGTACAGAACTGTAACACAACTCCAACCCTCTTTCATTATCTCCTCAAGCCTTCAGGGTTAATTGACAGCAAGTCTTTATATCTTGATTTGTTCCCATTAGAAGCCCTTGTGCCCTTGAATAAACAGGTAAGGTAATAACTTTAATTACTGCTATAATTAGGTGTATCTAAAGCACCTGTGCTTTGGCATGAGAAAAAAGGCCAAAAATTGAACTTTCCTTCTGAAGCATTGATATGTATTTTTCTTTATGCCATTTGCTTGGAAGGCAAAGGTATCTAAAGTAGTCATGGCAGCTCAAATTTAAGGTGAGGGGGAGGTGGGAGAAATTTTTTTTTCCTGGTTGTTGTTATGTGATCTCATTTATTAACATAGCAAAGTAGTGAGAGATTTCAAGTACACGGCCATAAACTGTACGGAATAGCTTTAAAATGCCATAGTCTCTTTAAACTAGCAGCCATTAAAGAAACCAAAGAAAAATAAATGAATTGTCAATACAGTAAAACAGCAGGCTACTTTATAATGTATAATGTCTTCTGTATTTGTTTAGTTTTTGCCAGCAGGACCTATACATTGTATTTATTAAGTACATGCCAGACTATTATATTTAAAAAAATGCTGTTCAACCACTAACTTTTAACTTTTCCTTTCCTTTTCAACTGATGATAAATAAAAAAAAATGTTTTTGTTTGTTCACTATACCTGAGTAAATCTACTTTTTCACAGGAAAAAATGGTCAGAGGGAACAAAAATGTACAGCTCACTTTTGATTGAAACTTTAGATCTTTTTTAAATAATTTCCAAACCATAATTATGAAAAGCAGATATGCTGAGAATGCATGGCCTATATGCACACTATCTAAATGTCAGAAAATGAGAAAGGTCCACAATTAATTCATAGTCACAGACAAAAAGCTACATTTCAATAATATTAAGGCTATTCCACAAATTGACAAAAGCAGCAGGTTAAGTAGAAACTCAGGGCAAAATTTATAAATCTGGGTGTGTACATTAGTTTCTTAAATTCACATTTAGGCACCTAAATAAAAGTGGACTTATTTTTAGAAGAACTGAGCATCCTCAATTTATGTTAATGTCAATGGAAGTTGCAGGTGGTCAGATCCTTTAACAATTCAGCCATTTTTATTTACATGCCAAAACATAGATTCTGGATCCTAACTTTAGGCACCCAGGTTTGAAAATTTTGACTTCATTCTTTAATTTCTTGTCACTCTCCCTCTTGGACTCTATCAGTTTCAGGCATCTGAGATGAAGATGCAGCATTATGTCCAGCTGTGTAACAATACCAGACCGAAGAGGTTAAGCATAGTGACAACAAGTTACAGATATTTCAACAGCGAATTTCTACAGAAAATGAAAATGTGTGTTCAGTTTCAAGTTGCATATTTCACTTCAGTTTGGTTTTTGAAAACCAAAATTAAATTATTTTTTAATTTGAATTGAAACAAAATTTCAAAATGAAACAAAACAAAATATTTTGTTTCAATTTTGAAATTGAAAAAAAGTATTTTCAACCAGCTCTACTGGTTGTAACCACATTGCAAAATCTGCAACTAAAAATCGGGTGATTTTCAGAAAATAATGAGCATCTACCCTCTGAAAATCAGGGTGCTTATGTGTCTCAAGGTAGGCACCCAAAAATCAATCCTCACTTTTGAAAAGCTTGTTTGAAATATTTTCTTACTACTACTTTTCATGTAAGCAAGTGCGATAGTTGCCAAAGAAATGTTATGCCATCATCAAAGGGAAGGGAGGTGGCCTATGCAATCATCAATGAGGAGGTGGTTTATTAAATAATCTCTGTATTACAATGTGGTCCATGCAATGAAAATTTTTGAGAATCCCTGCTACATAACACGCACAATGGTGCAACAAATTGGGACAACTGACATTACTGCCCATACTGCAATTTTTCCTTAGAGAAATACAATACTTCAGTCTCTAGTGCTATCAAATGCAAACTTTTCTTGAGCACTGCAGTTATTTAAAATAACATATTTTAATTGAAAAATAGCTGTTGTGTGTGTGAAGAAGCTTTTCCAGATATATTTCATAAGGATTTTCGCCAGGTGCCTAGATGTATGTGTGCAGAAGAGATTAGGTCATCTTAATTTACTTAAGATCAAAATATAGAAAATTCTGTTGATGTAACATTACCTGAGGTATTTTCAGCCAATGCAGTATCATCCCCCATTCTCCAGACCCTTTGGAGGACACTCTGTGCCTAAGCTGTCCATACAAAGACATGAGGCAGAGAATGGGAGGATTGGAGGAAGGTGCAGCTAGCCTAGAACTGGAGCTGTAGAGGACATAACTCATGCTTTCCCTGGCCCAATTGAGAGTCACTAAGATAGATAATATAGCCTCAGGCTCTACTTTTTTGGGTGGGGGCAAGGGGGGCACATTCTAGGGATTCTGGGAAAGGCTGCTCTCAGAGACTGAGGAAAGTGCTAGGGGACAGTGCAGGTGTGGAGGCATAGGGCCCCAGTGTGGAGGATCTTGGCTTGAAGCAGATCTCTGTAGATCTGTCAGATTTGGCTGGTATCACTGGCCTAATTCACATGGGGCCAGCCCTACAGGAATGATAGAGAAGGAGCTCTATGTGAAGAGTTTTGCTGAGATTTCCTCTCCTCAAATCCTTTCCCATAGGAGAGGATAGTCTCAGTCAAGATTTTTATTTCTTAAATGTTCATCTGCTTCTGCTGCTTATTTTTCACTTCAATTTATAATCCTGTTTCTGACTTCATAACCATCTCCAAAGCAATCAACAGCAACAAACAAATGGAGGATTATGTCCTAAGGGCTACATCTACACTTTTCCATTGCCCATATACTGTGGAAGGGAACAGAAAGTAGCAACTTACTTCCGAAAGTACTACAAATAGCCCTGCAGTGGATGAGATAGGCTCAGTGATATGTAATAACAGATCTGATCATCAATGAAGTACTCCCTACCTATCTTCAATGTTTCAGGCTGTAGGGGAAAAGCTAATATATATCCTTGTGGCAGAATCGGCTGCCCCAACACTCATTACTCTTGAAAACTTTGCAAGTTTTATAGAAAATAGCATAATTAAATTACTAGTTTGTGTCATTGGGGCTCTGCTTACAACAAAGAGGAAGCTACCTGGTCTCTTCATAGAGAGGCTAGTCCAGACACATTTGGCTACAGAATGGCATCATTCCACTCTAAGGGAAGCAGGAATAGAACTCCTGAGCAATGAAGATTCTTTTTTGTTACAAATGTCCATAGTAATAAAAATGGGATGATAAATACCAAAAATATGAAATACCAGCAGAACAAACAGAGAGAACAGCATAGACAGAATGTTTTTCAATGTTTTCCAGAACCATCAATATGGTTTTTGAGTGAAGGATTTTCAGACCATTACATAAATATTTTTTTAGTGTATTATAATACCACTTTAACTGACTGCTACATCCCTCTATATGTATTTAAATGACAGAAGCATTTGGTCTATAGTACATCTTTTAATAGTACATGTAAAAGAAGAAAAATTGCCCTTGACTGGGATGTCCCCGTTTTTTATCACTTATGTCATAAGTTTCATGTTATTTATCTTTAAACTTTTTGAATGTTGTGATCTATTATAAGAATCTCCTTTTATCAGTATGGTAACTCTGTCAGCCATTCACACCCCAGCATGACTCTGGCATTTACAGACGGGAATGACTCCTAATAGCCTAGTTTTTCAACTGCAAGTATAATACAGGCTAATTGCAACAAACCACCTCAGTTTAGTAAAACTTGAAGTCTCCTGACCAGTCAGACAAATCCATTAGGATTTTATTGGGTCCTAAAAAGAGTTATGTGATTCCCTAGGATCCAATCCTTGTCAATCAGGCATGGTAAATTGGATTCTTGAATAGGGAAATCCCTAAGGGAGAGTAGATGTTATCTAGATCAGATGCAGTGATTTTTCGACTCTGTGCTCACTAGGTTCTGTTCTCTCTTTAGTGAACCAATAAAACCATAATAAGTATTGATTAACCCATTACTGAGCATTATCCACTGGCTTCTGCCTGACTGTATTTAAACACAACACAGTGCCTTTCTTGCTGCCATTGTACAGCTGTTTGCCTTTACATTGGCAGCCTTGCCAAGTTCATGACAGGTTTACTTGGTTTTCAAAACGTCGTCAGTCACTCAATGTACATTTCAAATGCATTGTTTTTTCTTAACCTCTCTGGAATACAGCCATGCTTCCTTAAAAATAAAAGGACAAAGGAAATAATTATCAAGATCCCCAGTTCATGTTCAATGTTAGAAAATATTCAAATTTACCCTTTATTTAAAAGATTCATAGGCTTTAAAGTAACATGATATAAAGTGCACACACAGCCCAGCAGAGGGAATATTGTGTCATGAAGAGTGGTACAAATTACGGCTTTTTGGGTAGCTTCTGTAATCTTTAACAATATATAACAGCTGCACAGGCATCTTTCATTTGCACCCATCTGAGTTCATTAACTATTGAATATGTCATAGCATTCAAGAGACAGTGAAACTACAGACTGAAGCCATGAAGTTTAGTGTTTGGTGTTTAAGATTTGCCTCTAAATGGACTGTTCAAGTATGAAACTTTAATTTGCGTCAGGGCTGATCTACAGTGCTTTCAGAGCTCTCGCCTAATCATTAGCTTGTTGGTGGCTCTCTGAATTTCTTTCTGAGTGCTACTCAATACTTGGGAATACAGAGATCACCTAGATAAATTAAGTTTGAGTACAGGGGCCAAGGTCAGAAGCTGAATGGACAGAGGTCGAACTGAGGTGTCACAGGAAGGTATTTTTTATTTATTTTTTACATTCCCATGAATTATTGTGCTTTTTGAAACTATTTTATTCTATCTAATGTTGATCACATGCAACATTTGCTGGAGGAAAGGAATATGTGCTTTGAAAAACTGATGTGTATTTTTTTTTTTTTTTTTTTAGGTAAAGTTTTCAAGGCTCTATGGTGTTTTGTGTTCATTACAGAATAGTCATTTGATCAAGTGATTTTCAATACATTGTCAAAATAAATTACATTCACTTCATTAGATGTACAGGAAGTATAGCTGAAATAGGGACAAGTATTAATTTAGGACTCCGCAGAAACTGACACTCCATCTTATGACCCTGAGGCTGTATTATTCAAGGTACCCCGTGATGGAAGGAAGTCTGTCTCCATAGCAATTACCTAAATCTTTTATCAGTCATTTCTGGAAAGAAAATTAGAGCAATTGTGTCAGGATGGTCATATGGGCAGAAATTGCACACTCATTCAAACCACTTATGTCTCTGACTTTGTCCCTGCTTGATGGCTGCTTTTGTTTACTACTATGCTTTTGAAAGCTTGATTGGACATGAGCAGATGTGCCTTACTGTAAGCACAAAAGGTTGGCCTTTGTTTTCTTTCCATTTCTTTTATTTTTTCCTAGGATTGTTACTAAATTGCACTATGTTTCTGTTTATCAAGCAAATTAGTCTTTTAAGGCAAAAAAGAGAAAAATTCAACCAGAGCTCGTTAATATTAGCAGCAACGAAATTCTCAGTCATGGATTTAATTATTAGAAAAACTGATAATATTTAATGGTTTGGGTTAATTTGCTTGAACACTTCAGAAAAGTGCAGTTAAGTGTAGCTACCTATTTTCAGCACATCATATCACACTTGTAGAATTTTATTGACTACACAATTAGTGCGTTACTACAGTACTACTTGGATTTGGGGAAAAATGCCTAGGGAGATTGTACCATGACCCTTAGTGGTAGAATTATTAAACCAAATTAAAAGGGGAAGGAAAAGTTGGAGCAGCACCGTTAGGATTGCTTCTTTAAAGAAAAGAATCTGAACATTTTTTTAGTTTTTTCATTGCTGGATTTTGAAATAAGAATAAAAAAGCTTAACTGCTGATCAATAACAGTTGCAGTCTATGCTGAGTGGTATGAACAACAGCCTAAGCTCTCCCTTCAAGTTCCTTGTTCAGGAAAATTTACAATTAATGGCTTTCTTACAACAGCAGAGATATCCCCTTCTTCATGGCTCAGCTAGGGACCTGCCAGACTAATCTATTCCCAGTTTGCTGGCCATGGTCCTTTACTCTATCTGTCTTAGCATATTGATTTCTGAGCTGTCTTATTGGTTCCTAACATAATTATACCAGGAGTGGGTCTCTTAGTACAGCTAATACATTTACACCATGGCATCTAGGGAAGCTTATTATAGCGGCATCCGGTAGCACCGCTACAGCTAAGGGTCAGTTGCCATTTCCATTATAAACCCCATTTTTCAGGGGTTTATACCTGAGCTGTTTTAATTCGTATCAGGCTAAAACTTGGCATAGACTTTGTCAGCCTGGATTCAAATATATCTCTCTATATATTTATAAATTAGTTTAAGACAGTTAAAGCTTTTTAAAATGCTGTTGATGCAATTATATATATTTAATTTGATATAAATAGATCAGGAGCAAGAGATTTCAGTCCTTTCTTTTTTTACCCTTTTTAAAATTCACAATTTGTAAGACTGGTAGCTTTTGAAATATTTTGTTATACATGTAAACATTTACTTTTCATAATGTGTCTGCTTCAAATGCTTTTTTTTAAAAAATCTCCATTGCATACGGCATTGATAAAACATTATGATAAAAGTATTAATGGTTCTTTTGACATAGTATCATATCCAAAGGACAAGCAGCTCTGATGCAATGTCAATGAAACTGTCTCATACAATGTATGAATAATTGTTTTTAAAATTTTAAATCAATTTAATGCTGTGAAAGGTGCCAGATTAACAGCCCTGGAAACCTAAGCCCTCTATTTATCCCAAGAATAAGTACAGCAAAGGCAGAAGCAGAGTGCCTCAACCTTGACCTGAAGGGATAAAATCTAGGGGTAAGTCTCTGTTCTAATTCAGCCTTTCGCCTCTCTGATGAGAATGCCAACCAGTGAGCCCATCACTGCCAATTCTACTCTTGGTTTTTGTGATATGGATACCAGCCGATTATTAACTGAAATGAGACCTTAACTCATTTCACATACACCACATACAGCCAGTCATTGGTCCACCAAAGATGAGATGAATTTTAGAAAATCTGCACCTCTTTCTGAGTGGAAGTTGTATGTATGCTGAATTCAGTTGTCTGATTTAGGCCCTGATTCCACACTCACTTAAGCATGAGAATCAATTGAAGTCAATGGAATTAGTCATGTGCATAAAGTTACTCATGTGTGTTTGCAGGATTGGGCTCCAGAGAGAGACAGAGTTTCTGGGGGAAAGGACCATCCTCTTCCTTCATGTTTGTACAGTTCCTTGCACACTGATGGTGATTAACAAATAAAAAGAAACACTATTCATTTAATTCATTGATATGGCACCTATTGTGTAAGTTAAACACTTCATTTATGGAGATTAACATTCAAATTTGATATGACAGTCACTGCTAGAAAAGAAACATATAAATTGAAAACAAAGGTAAATGTTAAGTAGTATAGAAACATAAAAGTGAAAGATGGAAAAGACCACATAGATCATACCATCTCTGTCAATGGAGTATAGTCCCATGCACTTCCTGGCTTGTGAAAGAGAATCATGAACAACTGGTGCCACTCCTGACTAAAATATGGAACACACGATTCAAAGCAGGAATCTTTGCTGCCTGAATTGCTTCTTATCTCTTGTATCTCCCAGAGAGCAATTGCAGACTCTGTCCTTCCAACCCTCTTTTGCTACAAACTTCCTGACTTTATAACCACCACCCAGCCCTTCCCCAGCTGGGCTTCATTATCAATTAAGCCTGGATTTCTCTCTTGCAGGTCTTGCCAGGTATGCTAATTGGCCTCTCAGGCCCACCTGAACCCTTTCTGTGCTTGTGTGGGGTATGCATCCCCCCACTCATATCCATTCTCAGCCTCCTGGATCTGTCTGCAGCATATGACACTTTGAACTGTAAAATATTACTGTCTCACCTGAGAAAGGTTGTAGAGGTATAGGGTAACAAGTTAAAATGGTTTGAGTCCTTCCTTCCTAGAGGGATGTACCCAACAAGCAGTGATAGGAAACTGCACCTCACTACTTGAGGCCTCACTTGTGTACCCCCACAAGGATCAGATCTCTTTTCATTCCTATTGAACATCTACATGTAGCCACTAGATGAACTGGTCAGACAACATGGACTCAAGTGCCTGCAGTATGCAGATGGCACACAGATCTGCTTGTCCATCATCACATAGATGGCACAGTGCTTTGATGAGATCAGCTCTCGCATGATGAACAGCTGTCTGAAGCTGAACCCAAGTCAGACAGATGATGCTGGTGGGCAGAAGAAAGCATTCTGAAGAATTTGCAGCCATAGTGCAGTCTCTTTTGGTTGAAGGCACATACCCACAATTGCTCAATTCAGTTCATAGTTTATGACTACACTTGGATTCCTTGATGATACTAAGCTACCACATAGCAGCATCCACCATTGAAGCTTTCTGTCATCTCTGGTTGGCCAGGAGACCTCATCCAATCCTGGTGGACAATGACCTGACTTCAGTTATTCATGTCTTCATCACTTCTTGTCTGTATTACAGCAACACAGCATACCTGGACATGAGGCCTTCAGCCCTTGGGAAACTCCAGCTGGTACAGAGCACTTCAGCATGTCCCCTCAGCAACATGGGCTACCACAAACACATCAAACCTGTCTTTCACACCCGCCATTGGTTTTCCAGAGAATATCAAATCAAGTTTAAAGTCTCAATCCTTATTTTAAAGGCACTTAATGGTCTGGGCCCAATGTATCAAAAAGATTTATTAAAGCACTCAGATGAACAGTGTGGTAGATTTTGCTCCTATGGTACAGTGCAACTTTCCACACTAAGAGTAAAGCTTGTCTGTGCAGGAGACACAGGGTGTGTGTGTGTAGATGGAGACTGTAATAAACTCCCACAGGAATTAAGGACCATTACAGTACTCAGCACCTTCCACTCTAAGTGCAAAGTGTATTTCTTTGGCCTTGCCTTCTCTACCATAAACATATAGCAACACATACATAACATTTCTGCTTTTACTTTTTAATTATAGGACTGTTAAAAACCAAAGTGAACACATTTAAAAACCCACTATAATATTAAGGATTTAATTTAAAGTGGATAGAGAAATCAGATTAAAATCCCTAATCCATTTTCTGTAATCTCCCTATTTGCCTAGGTACTACAACAGGTGGTTATATATGCCTAGCTACATATCTATGGTCTTTAAAACCCTAGTCACAAGTTAATTCAGAGACTGTCTGCCTTAACCCTTATATATTGTCAGTACAAGTGTATAGACTGCAGAAATGGTATCTGCAAAAAAGTAAGATAATATGCAACATCCATAAGAATAATGAGTTAACCTTTGGGTGTTTACCTGAACTAATCCCGAATTCTGAACCTTTTGAGGTTAGTTCAGTTAAACACTCAAAAGTTTGCATGCATTTCTATACCCTTTTGGTTTGCAAAGTTAGATTGGAAATTTCACACAGACATGATCTGTAATGAGATTTCCAGTGTTTCCCAATTCTTGACCTAGTCAGAATCTGGAATTGAAGAAATATGTAAAAATGAAAAAAATGAACAAAAATGTTAACAGAAGTTTTTCAAACTTAATAAAATCATAGAAGATAGGGCATGATCCTGCACCCTAATAAAAACAATGCTCTTGATGTTAATCAGTGTACTCACATGAACAAAGGTTTGCAGGATTGGATCCTTAGAGGTGGAAAATACCTATTAGGTAACTCATCCATCTATCTCTCACTGTTCTTGTATCTAGTGATTTATCTTGTCTAGTTTTAAATGTCTTAATCGATGAGGCATTCACAACTTCCTCAGATACACAAAAGGAAAAAGATTCAGGCTGAAATTTTTGGAAAAGTTTGAAAAATGTTTGGTTCAACAACTGAACCAACTTCTAATCCATCTTTGAAAAATAGATTCTATCCACACTAGCAATCTTGTGTCCAGTTTCAGCTGAATCAGATTTGAAACAAACATGTTATCATGCCATCCCACACCCCTGAAAGTGGTATTTTCAGTGGCGATCGATCAGATCATTAGCCACGGCAGGCACTGTTATCATAAAATTCATATTCACAAAATACTCAATTCGAGTGTAAAGAAGACTTTGCATACTCTGACATAACAAAGAAGAATTGCCAACTATTTATTTCAGTGTTCCTAATTGTTGTCAGAATGTGACCTGGAACTGTGACATAGAATTTTTCAAAGTCAGCCTGGGAGAAGGGGCGTACATTTATCAATGTTTTTACCTTATTCACCTATGCAGCAGCACTTGTGAAGGTCTGTTTTTATTTAATTCTCAAGATTTTGTTGTTACTGGAAAATCTGTCTCATAAATTAGGGAAGTGCTCAATTACAAGCATGAAAAAGATTGATTTAGATTCTGCTGTTGGTCACTACTGGCAAGTGAAGGCCAGTGGAAACCATAGCTAGAGCAAGTGGTACATCTCCTTAAAGATGATTAAGAATAAGCAGGTGCAAAGAAAAAAATAGAAGTAATGGCTTCCTAGTAGCATATTGTTTTGCTATTTTAAACATAGAACATTGTTCATTTGCCTTTGGGATCTATCTTTTTGAAGATAGACTAACATAGAAGAACTATAATACAACGATAATGATGACATTTTATTGCCTAAAAGTTGGTTCCCACTGCACAGCTCCAGGACAGAAGAGAGGAAAGAAGTACTCTGCAGAAGTTACAGCTCCTATTAACTATAATAGCCCCCACAGCTACTACATTTCCCTCTCACAGGGAATGGGTCAGGGAATGGTTCCCTGTATAATAGTTACAGATCTACCATCCCCATCCCCCAGGACGGCCTGATCCAAAGGCCACTGAAGTCAATGCAAGTCTTTCCACTGACTTCAATGGGCTTTGGATCAGGCACCAGCTTCCTCAAGCCTCCCTGTGGAGCACAGCTTGTGTCACACACAGGAGAGGTCCCCTTGTATGACAGGAGGTACCCAGAACCTGTTGCACTGATTCTGTTGGTCCAAGACCCTATAGAAGAGGGAACAGAATTTGACCTTGAAAAATAACATTTTAAAAGACAGTCCAGTGAAAATGTAGTATCAGCAATTGAACTTCAATTGTATTTTTCACTGTTTGTACAGTTGTAATGTTAGACTAAGTTTGTGTGTGAATATTCTATATAAAGAATACTGCAACTATCAGTCATATCTAGGGTATTTTTATTTAATGACTGTCTCTTTGGAACAAAAGCACTGTATCCCTTTCCAAAATGTCTTTCAAACTCAAGCTGCCACATGAACACAATATAAACTATGAGGAGCTGGGTAAGGGATAGGCTTGAACAGCAGTGGGGGCTGTGTGGGGAGGTTAATTAATATATGGTAGCTATGTAACTGTGGGTATATTTGATTTGATTGTGAGGTAAATGACAGTTTATTTATATGCATCCTTTTTAAAAATTGTTTTGGGGCATTGGATGGGTACTCTTGTAAAATTCTAAATTAATTAAATAAAATAATATACTGCATATTTTTAAAATGGCATGATGCTTCCAAAGAAGCACATTAAAAAAGAAAAATTCTTAATTTTATGTTTTCGGTCTGATGCCTTTTTAACAAAATGGTTTCACCTTTACTAGGAACCTCAAATGCACTATTCTCTCTAGATAGTTTTGAATTGTAAACAGCCAGTGCATAAGGCTACATGCTGGAGTCAGAGAGTCTTAGCCTAAATGATTAGAAAAATAAAAACAAATATAATATATATATATAAGTGGGATCAAAGGGATATAAAAAGAAACCAGTTCAAATGATGCTCACCAGTAGCTGGGTTGCTCAGCTTCTTATTCTTACATGGGGGTGGTAGAACATCCTATTGTTAAGATTGCCCAACATTTCCCATTATAAGACCCTGTTTCAGTTGCTTATAACTTTGCCAAACTGTAATAGTTTAGGCTGAAATTTTCCATGCTGGGTGTCTGCATTTCAAATAAAGTGTTTCAGTCATTTCTGGAATAAGGCTAGGGGAAAAAAAATCCATGTGAAAAATGTGAGACTTATCTCTGAAATGCTCTCGCTCTTATGCTTGGAAACAGGGATGTGAAACTTGGCAGAGAGGTGGCTTTGGTGTCAGGGATGTGCATTTTGCCATTCCTTTGAAAATCCACCCAAATTTAACCTTGTTATAAGCCTTTGAAAAATGGCATTTCACACATGCTCATTAGAGACTTACTAGAGTTTAACGCAAAAATCTCCAAAGGTTCCTTCCTCGCTGAGCATGCTCCATTCCCTCACAGTACCTACAGGTGATAGGACTGTGCATGCACCATCCCCATAGAGCGACTGTGCATGCTCCAACCCAGGGGTATTAGGGCTCAGAATAACTTTCCCTGTAAGGTTATATTATATACTATATTTGCTACTTGTCAGCGTTAATATTTTGTGTTTGCCAGTGAATTAACCAGAAAGCGTGTGAAGCAATTGACATTGCAGTGATGGAGGCTTAATGCATAACAGTAAATGTGAAAAAATAACACGGCTCTACAGCCAAAATGCTTCTGAAATAAATGTAGTCAAACTTTACTAATTCTGGGTCACTGAGAATGAAAATTATGCTTAAAATTGTTGATTGGCTCTAGTTTTCAAGATATGCTATTGGGTCAGTATATACGACCCTTGACTTGGGAATGGCGGAGGATAAGTGAGTTATAAAGGGAAGGGATCTCAATTTAAACCAGAAATGACTAAAATACATCTTATTCATAGATTCATAGATTCTAGGACTGGAAGGGACCTCGAGAGGTCATCGAGTCCAGTCCCCTGCCCGCATGGCAGGACCAAATACGGTCTAGACCATCCCTGATAGACATTTATCTAACCTACTCTTAAATATCTCCAGAGATGGAGATTCCACAACCTCCCTAGGCAATTTATTCCAGTGTTTAACCACCCTGACAGTTAGGAACTTTTTCCTAATGTCCAACCTAGACCTCCCTTGCTGCAGTTTAAGCCCATTGCTTCTTATTCTATCCTTAGAGGTTAAGGTGAACAAGTTTTCTCCCTCCTCCTTATGACACCCTTTTAGATACCTGAAAACTGCTATCGTGTCCCCTCTCAGTCTTCTCTTTTCCAAACTAAACAAACCCAATTCTTTCAGCCTTCCTTCATAGGTCATGTTCTCAAGACCTATAATCATTCTTGTTGCTGTTCTCTGGACCCTTTCCAATTTCTCCACATCTTTCTTGATATGCGGTGCCCAGAACTGGACACAATACTCCAGCTGAGGCCTAACCAGAGCAGAGTAGAGTGGAAGAATGACTTCTCATGTCTTGCTCACAACACACCTGTTAATACATCCCAGAATCATGTTTGCTTTTTTTGCAACAGCATCACACTGTTGACTCATATTTAGCTTGTGGTCCACTATAACCCCTAGATCCCTTTCTGCCGTACTTCTTCCTAGACAGTCTCTTCCTATTCTGTATGTGTGGAACTGATTTTTAATTCCTAAGTGGAGCACTTTGCATTTGTCTTTGTTAAACTTCATCCTGTTTAACTCAGACCATTTCTCCAATTTGTCCAGATCATTTTGAATTATGACCCTGCCCTCCAAAGCAGTTGCAATCCCTCCCAGTTTGGTATCATCCGCAAACTTAATAAGCGTACTTTCTATGCCAATATCTAAGTCGTTAATGAAGATATCTTTGACTGGCTCTATGAATAAATCTATGACTGGGTTTGGACAGTACTTGCTTTTTAGGCAAAACAATGAATGATGCAATCTGAAGCTGGTATTGTGTCATACATGATATGAATTGCATCATGTTATTCCTAGAAGTCATGGATGATGCAATCATAACGAGGCTTACATCACTCTGCTGAACAAATTGTCCTATATCAGCTCTAGAAATCATACAGTGTCGTGCTCTCTTATTTGTCAGTGTTTGATTTTGCAAAGGGACACATTTCTGTTTAGCCAAAGTAAGCAGAGATGCCTCGTACTTGTGTGAACAGTGCAGATAACTTCTGCTATGTTTGTGGTGAAGTGACTTTTGCATCACAAAAGCGCAGTATAACCACTATGGTTAAGAAAGCCTATCACCTTTATTTTGGTTGCAAAATTGGAGATTAGGACAAGAGGTGGGCCCCACACAAATTTATTGCCACTAACTGGATGTTGTGTAACCTTCTTTTCTCTATGTGCTGCCCTGTCTCCACTTTCTTGTGTTTTATGCAATTTGTCTCCCCTTTGCACTGCACGGTGGAGGTGAGGATATGCCTTTAAATATTATTTATTTGTCACAATCAAATCAGGCTCCGATATACACTCATGCATCAAAACTCATGCCGTCACTGTACTGCAACTTATGTTTTGCAAAATCATCTGACAGGGAAAATGAAAGATGAATTTGTTGCAAGCAAATGTGTTCTATAAACAAGCTTCATGAAATAGCACATTTGCTAAAAGCCAAGGATGAACAACTCTACTATTATTAAATTACAGTTCTTTAAGAAGCATTAGACAAATAACAGGAAATAATACTATGCACCGGGATAATATAATAAGGCTTCAATTATAAGAGTTATGAACGGTAAGTGAGCCTCTAAATGGCAAAGTTGAAAGTGGCCTATCATTTTAGCTTTACATTGTTTTATTTTCTTGCATAATATTACGCATTTAATTATATAGTAGAACTTGGACACAACACTCCATGCTCTTATTTATTTATATGCCTTTTCAGGCTGGAATATGCATTTAGATCTTCTCATTCCCCTCCAGTGATGCATAAAGCCTGAAAGGTAAAACTGGTGCACTTCTACTTGGTAGGGCAGACTGTGGAAGGCAGATGCTCTGGAGCTCTGCTCTGTGTTGCTCTATCCATGGTGACACACAAGAAGACTTAGGGCATGTGGCTAGCATGGAGTAAGTCTGTGACAGGCTAGTAGGTTCATGACTAAAGTAGATGAATCCACAGGCCTACCCCTATCCAGTGGAGTGCATTAGCAGCTATAGAACAGCTCCACTTACACTTGATGAGATAGGGGTCTTCGCAACACAAAGCTCATTTTACTTAGGCTTTGTGAAGAAGAGGCAGAAAGATTTGGGTCTCACAGCAAATTGTTTGTCTTATAATATGCCAATACCATTTTATCAATGGGGTTCAGATGACTCAGAAATTTACATATATTTTGGGGTGGGTTTCTATTATTAGGTTATATAAAGAGTATTCTAAGCTGTTTATTGATGTTATAATTCTAACAATTGACCTTCATTTGTTTATCTGCTTTGTGGGAGTGTGGAGAAGGAAGACAATTTTTAAAAGCTCTGAACTTCATAGAAATTAAACTGGATGTTTAAGACCTGAAGAAGAGCTCTGTGTAAGCTCAAAAGCTTGTCTCTCTTGCCAACAGAAGCTAGACCAATAAAAGATATTACCTCACCCACCTTTTCTCTTTAAGAAACTGCTAGCATTCTGGCATATGTATAGTGAATTTTAACCTAACGAACTACATTTATAACTTTTTTTTGCAAAATCTCTGTAAATTAAAGTAAAACAAAGTATCCTAGACTAATTAAAGCTGCCAAATTAGGCAGATTTGATCTCACTTGAATTTCAGGTCCATTTTCATACCGACCCCTATTAGTTACAATTCATCTAGCTTAATCGAGATCAAAAAGTTTTTGCTAAAATATATGAAGTGGCTACAGAGATGATGAAAACACTATTCATTAAGGATGACATTTACCCCATTACAGAGAGCTCATACAAGCCTATGCACCATTTAAAACCCACTTAAGCTCCAAAAATAGGTTCCCTCCACATAGGCAAACTTCACTGTAGGTACTGTATAGACCAGAAATGTGCCTAACCTATGAAATGTGGACTCTAATTCAGATCTGAATGTCACCAAAGTTCAAGACACTTCAAATCTGATGTTCCAGCTCAGTGCCAATTTATAGAACAGGGTCCATGATGCAAAGTTCAGATTCAGAATGGAACTTTCCCCAAGTTTTTGTGCGGTTAGATCAGATATTCTGATTTGGACTAAACTGTAGTATGTGTGGTGTTTTATGGAAAAAAATATTTATTTGAGTTATTAAGTTTATTTGAAATCAATCTGAAGGATTTGCTGGAACAAGGAATCCTTGTTACACGTCCTATCCCTACAATATGTTTTCTATAATTGCTATGTTTTATTTTCAGTTTTTTATATTATACCTGTACCAGACAATGATACTGGTATAATTCAGAGAGAAAAATCTCCTGCTTACATGGGTGAGTGCAGGATTTTAGAGAGAGTAAATGAGGGCCAGATGGTCAGATAGAACCATCTGCTTCCGCTTAAGACAAACTGGTCATTCCAGTCACCAGTCGAGAAATTGACTTTACATAGAGTAACATCAAAGTTGGTTACTCAGGAACATACATTTCTTGCTTTCAATAATAAAATAATATATTTTTTTAAAAATTAAGACATAAAAGATAAAGCCTACATCACTCAGCTTCCACTATCTCTGCCACCCACTTTCCTTCTCAATATAGTTTCCAAAAGTTTAAACAACAAAAATAATTGGCAAATTAGAAAAGCATGTGCATTCGTTATTACACATGTTCTGTGAAATTACTCTAAAAAAATCAAAGTTTTATATACTATATTAATATGTGGTTGTGTGGTTTTCTAAGAAAGACTTGAGAAGAAAGACTTCTGTAGCTTATAGGTAGCATATGCACTTTATAATATGGTAGTTATTATATAGGTATTTTCATGAGTGGTAAAGATACATGCCTAAAAAATCTGTACAACGTAAATGATCAATGCATAAATACAAAGCAGTATAATCTAATTCTGTATAGTGTATTTCAACTGTATCACCAATATTTATAGGCTTAATTAAAATTTAGTTATTTAAATAAAAATGAATAGCAATGGAAAAGCAGAATTAAGGGTTGGAAATAAGGGAAAAGAAAGATGTTTTCAGCCAAGATTTGAAAATACTGTAGCTGGAAAGTTGATGATGCAGAGATATGCCAGGAACTGTAGAAAACTTGCATCAACAGTAGTGATACCATATAGAGGGAGATCGAGGAGATCACTGTTAAATGAATGGAGAGGGCAATCCTGAGAAATAAGATCCAAAAGGCAGGCTGTGCCGAGTCCACAGACATTTACAAATGACAAAGAGAATATTTTTGAACTGGAACTTGAAGTATATGGAAAACCAGGGGAGTGAAGGATAAGAATGATATAGCTGTGATTTCTGGATGTGGAAAAAGGCATTCAAGTAATGTTCTGGATATGTTGACGTGAAAGAGCGGTGCCTTGGCAATACTATACTGAAGGCACTTGCAGTAGTCAAAGCAGAAGATAAAGGCCCAGATGAGAATTTCAGCAGATAGTGTCCAGGAAGTGACAGACATAGGCAATGTTGCAAATGGGGTGATAGAAAGATTTGCATATGTAGGAGTTGTGGGAGAAGGAAAATTTTGAATCAAGGATCAAAGTTAAGGCAATGGAGCAAACAGGATGTTCGAGTTGAGGAGAGAAATGAAGGAGATGGAGTTATGTTTGATGGCCATTTTTCCTCCAAAATATACTGTTGTCATTGGGACAGATCAAGGAATATAAGTCAAATTCAATATAACAATGGTGGCTAAAAGAGTTGAATTATATTCCAATGTATCTATTGTCTCGAGAACCCGGAATATTGTAGTCAAGTAGACAAATGCATCACAACACACCCAGCCACCCAGCCACCCACTTAAACTGTCTTTGTACTTACAACTGACCTCCTCTTTCAATAAAAAGCTTTCTTCCTTTATTTTTTATGAAAGATTGATATTAGAACAAATGCATAAGTGAGATATCTCTCTATTTATTTAGTCCTGCCCTCTCCTGGAGTCCCAAGGTCTTGTAATGTGTAAATGGCAGTCAAAATATGTTTGGGTTATATGAACGCTTAGGCAAAATAAACAAATTTGCTGTGAAATAATCAATGGAGTAGGTGTCTCTTGGTTTCAGAAATAAGGTATTGCATATTGACACTATTTTCTATCCTCTATATTAAGAAATGGGGTATCTGAGTAACCGCATTAGAGTTTATATTGTTATGCTAGGGAGTTCGGTGAATTTCATTGAAGCTGGTGTGTGTAATCACTACCCTTCATTTAGGATAAATGTAAGAAACAATCAAGCTCCTTTATGGAACCTGATACTTGAAACAATAGGAACCACAATCCAAAACACAATCACATGTCAAAGCTTCAGTAGGAACTAAACCACGTGGCCCAAGGTGGTTGGCTTGAGATTGATACAGCAAACACAGGTGATGGGGGGATTGATTACTGGAGCTGGATGTGCCTGTGTGTGTGAAAAAGCAGCAGAAACACACAGAAGGATGCAGAAAAGGAGCAAAGAAGCCCAGATGCAGCCAGAGAAGCCCTGCTAGTGTGACCCTGAGAAAAGAAAGCTAAGAGAGAGAGAGTAAAGTGCTGGCTGAAAGAAGCTTAGAACTGTGAGCAAAGAAACTGTTTGATTCCTACTGCGTTCAGGGAAACACTACATTCTTTATAAACAAATGGGATTGCATCAAAGAAATACCTGACTTTGTCATCAATTTCTCCTTCTAATGGAATCAACCTGCTACACCCTGAAAATTTACTAACTGCTTGGGTTAAAAAAAGGAGAACCATATGTAGAGAGAGATACACAGTGAACATGTGACCAAGGTAAAAAATGACAAAAAGTTATTTTCTTCTAAAGAAGAAAAAGAAACGTGATCAGAAGAAGGAAAACAATATTACTCCTAAAGTTTCTCTCTCTAGATCACTGTGGAGTTTCTGTCCTTCACCTTCCCCAGTTCCCTGCTCCCTGGCTTCCTGCTACAGATTTAAATCAACAGCATATATACTCCCACAAATTCTGTTAAAAACTGGCCATTCACACCACAGTAATTTCAGTGTCCTTTTAGATTTGAAGTATTTCCCACTTTAAGTAATAAGGCATACTGCAAATACAATGATAAAGGTAAAGACCAGTACAGAAAACATTCATTTTTAGTAGTGCTCATTGTATATTGTAGCTTTTGTCTACCTAAAATGTATTAATAGAAAAATCAATTCTTTATAGAGAAGTGTAATTATGCACAGGTTGTTTTTTTTTTAACAGCAAGGTGCATTTATGTACACCAATAATCTAAAGTATCTGTAAAGACTAGAAGGAAGGGGAGTAAATTAATTCTAGTAATCCAGAGAGACAGACCACGTTTTTCTAAGTAAAAGATTTTAAGGATCACAAACCTTTTTGTATCCTTTTTGTCATTCATGTGGAACTTATTTCTCTTTTGACTGATGCCATGTCTACCTACCCAGTGCAATTATTTACAGACATGTTTCAAATAAACTGTAAAGCTTGGTCTAAATATTCTAAACATGTTAATCAACATATTACAGACTGACAGAAACAGTAAGCAGAGTAGATCTTGAAGATGTGCCAAATTACCCTCCATTAGTTCAGTTGTTATTGAACTAAAGGTATTGGCTGACTCATTTGTACACAGTTTCGGTATTTTGCCTCCTATATTGGCTAGTATCTACTGGACATTTCATTCTGGATTTAAAGAATCATTATTCCAACCAGGAAGCAGTCTATATATTGTACACGACCATGTAAAGTGAGTATTTAGCTGCTGTCGACAAAGTAAAAGTGGATGGCTGCTATTCTGTTACCAACACTCTGCTAGTATATAGGTAAGTTGAGTCCCACTCTACTTCCCAGTAATGCACTTTCAGGTTTAATGCTGAACAAATCAGGGAGGTGGGAAGGTAGAATTAACCTGAAAACCTCTGATATTCTTCATTAGTACTAAATATTTTTGAATGGCAATTAGTCAGTCCCAAAATGTTAAAACTACCAGTCAAGCTGTACATCTATGAAGAGAGATCCTGTTATGTCTTGATGTGCTTTTCTCTAGCTGATACTGAATGCTGCCGCCAATTCAATGCTTTGAACTATTTCCGTTTAGGTTCTAATCTGCTTTAATTGCATATAAAAGAGCAAGTTCAGTGAAACAGCTGTTAGATACTATTTATACTATATAACCAAAATCTGCTGAATGCAAAATGGGACGCATTTTTAAAACCCTGTTCTTTGAACTCAAACCGCTTGCTTACAATTGCGGATCACTGTGGCTGTTGGTTAGATTTATGGAATTGGATCATATTCAGGCATGAAGCATATGGAGTTTAGTTTCAGACTAATATCACACATGCTCACAAGGTTTAGGGTCTATAAAACATGCTCTAAAAACGATTCCACAAAATAGTGTGTCAATATCAAAATGACAACATAACCTAGCTTAAAATATTTAGGCCTGAATTTCATAGATTCCAAGGTTAGAAGGGATCACTGTGAACATTTAGTTTGACCTCCTGAATAAAAAAGGCCCCAAAATAATATCTGTTTGAATAAGGGCGTACCTTTTAGCAAAACATCCAATCCTGATTTTAAAATTGCCAGTGATGGAGAATCCAACACAACTCTTGGTAAGTTATTCCAATGGTTAATTACTCTCACTGTAACAAATGTACACCTTACTTCCTATAGGAATTTGTCTCGCTTCAACTGCCTGCCACTGGATCTTGTTATACCATTGTCTGCTACACGGAAGAGCCCGTTAACAAATATTTTTTCCCCACGTAGACACTTATAAACTGTGATCAAGTCACTATTTAACCTCCTCTTGGTTAAGCTAAATAGACAGAGTTCCTTGAGTCTTTCACTATTAGGCTTGTTTTCCAATCCTTTAATCATTCTTGTGGCTTTTCTCTGAACTCTCCAATTTATCAACAGCCTTATTTAATTGTTGATACCAGGATTGGATACATTTCCTCTGACACCAGCTCTACACTCATGTAAATTCCATTAACTCTAGTGGCACTATTTCTGATTAACACCAACGTGAGAGGAGGATTAGGCCTTTTATCTGATTTTAGTTTCTAACTAATCATCAATAAAGCAAATTTAGGCCTACAGTGAAACACTGTCATTTCACTGATGCCAGCTAGACTTGTGTAATAGTGTAACAGTAACAACCTCACCATCATACTGCATCTACTTGAATGATTGTTGCTCTCATTACCTTTCAAAAGCAATTGTATTCGAGGATGTACAGAAAAAGCAACACAGTACGAACAAAACAAAACCCTAACTTAATACACCAATGTAAAAACTTCAAAACGAAATTATACCATGACCAGCTCCATTGTTGTAATATCTCGTTGGGGAAGCCCAGCACCACATCACAAGCTCAGAAGCCACTAAGTAATTCCCGTTTTATTTATCCATTTTCATCTCATCCTCTCTCTCTCTCTCTCTCTCTTCATTTTCTTAGAATTACTATTATAAGCCACAGCTGTGCCGGTAGGTTAGGGCTTGGAACCCAGTGTACCGCCTGAATTTATTAGCATTTTGCTGGTACAACTTTTTGGAGATGTAGTATGTGTTCCCCCTCTCTTCCTCCCATTTTGGCTTCTGTACATCAGCAGATGAAGGAAGATGATTGAGCCATCACCTTGCCCCTTGTCCAGTGGAGTACCTTGCACTGCTGGGGCCTTAACACTTTATCTGTTCTTATGCTCATGGAGCTGAAGGATTGGGATTGCAGCTACCCTCTGCACTGGGTGCACCATGGCAGGGGACGATTCCTTACCTCTTTTCTTCTTTGTGCATCCACTCAGGGTCACCCACATTCCAATCCACAGAGACAGGCAGATTAAGTCATCTAACCCATTTTCTTAACATTTTATGACTGCTACCTACTGTATGTTTCTTAGTGTTGTGTCTAGGTTAGTTTTAAATGTGGCAAGCAATGTTCCTTCTATCATTTTAATTGTCTGGTTGTTTCACAAATGAATAGATCTCACAATAAGGAAGTTTTTTCTTGGTATCATTTACAGGTGGGCAAGGATGAAAAGATCTTTGACCCATTCATCTGCCTATTAGGAAAATCCTTGCCTCATGCCAGACCCCCACTTAATGCCAGACAACCTTTTTTCTCATCCAGCATAGCTTACCAAAGCTTTCAGGTCTATGTTAGCCAGCTCCCTATATTGTTTGAGCTGTTCTTAGCAAAACCTGAGAGCAAGAAGTTAATTTCCTTTCTTAATTTCGCTGGACTGCTCCTAACTACACTTTTTTGATTATGCTAATTCCTTTCCCCCATTCATGTTTACACTCCTCTGATATTTTATATTCCACCAATCCTTAACTGAAGCTAAGTATTCTTATTTGGGCAGACATTCCATGATGCACTATTCCAGCACTAGGCTCTATGCATTCTTGTGATCAGCTATGGGATATCTACCATAAACTGCTGAATTCTGAGACCTGGGATTAAATTAAAAAAAAGTCCATGATTCTTTTCCTTTCATCTCATCATTCATCAGGCTTTTGTGAGCCAGTGCTATTTTCAAACTACTATGAGGCAGCAAGGAGGAAACATTGCTGAGCATTGAAATCTCAAGTGTCATTAATATGAACAAGCTGATGCACAGTTATTGGCAGTTGTGCAGCCGGATAGCTCTGGATGACTTGACAGACAGCCATGGCAGTGTGGTGGCAATATGGGCACAGGAAGAAATTAAAGGTTACTTCTGCATTAACTTTTCCTGAAGCAGCTTCGCTCAGTGAGCTGCTGCTTCTGGATTCAGTCAACTAGCAGTGACTGACAGGACAGGATAGGCCTAGGATGCCAAGCAGTGGCAGCTGAACTTCAGATGACAAATCCTAGAAATCTGTGCATAGCTCATCCAATAGCTGCAGCATTAAAACCCCTATATTAGAGCTCCCTCTAGCATGGGGAAACATGTGTCCATTGCTAGCTATCAGTTTCTGGAAGCTCACCACCCTGGATTGTTATAAGCCAGTCACTAACCAGTTTGGTGCTGGCAGATCAACTGTTGGGGATGTTTTCAAGGAGGTGTGAGCTGCTATCAAGAGGATGCTGATGCACCACGACACAAAGGTTGGCAATGCACAGGAGATTATTGATGGATTGTTACAATGGGGAGTCCCAAATTGTACCGGGACCATTGATGAGACCTATTTGCCTATTCTTTGTCCCCCACACCAGGCCTTTCATCAGCAGAAAGGAGTGTTTCTCTGGTTTCGCTGCAAGGCCTGGTTGATCACAGTGGAAGATTCACCAATATTAATGTGGGGTGGTCTGGAAAGATCCATCATGCCAGGATCTTTAGAAACGCTAACTTGTTTTCCACACTGAGAACTGGAACTTTTGTCCCCAGGATCAATATGGCTATTAATGGTGATGCAATTCCTCCTATAATTCTGGGTGATACAGCTTACCCTCTGCTCCCCTGGCTTGTGAAGCTTTTTCTGGACACTTGAATAGGCGAAAAGAGCTGCATAATTATACTCTGAGTAGCTTCAGAATGACAGTGGAATGAGAATGTGGAAGGCTGAAGGGCGTGACAAGGCTGGAGGATCATACCAATATCTGGCTTCTAAAATGGCTGCTTGCTGTGTTTTACAAAGTCTTTGTGAAAGCAAGGGAGAGAGCCTCAGTAGTGAGAGGAGGAGATGGAGAGACTTTCTGAACGCTATGGACAGCCAGGAGAGATACTAAATGCCATTACAGCAAAGGGAGGCATTGCACTCCTACTCTGAGGCTAGCACATTGTTCTGAAAAGTATATATACATTTGTGTAGGATTTTATTATATTTTGTGTATGTCACAGGCTAGGACATAAGTAGTCATACCTAGTGGCCAGAGCAGTGGTGGTCAGGTCTAGAGGTCAGAGCAGGAGTAAGGACTCAAAGATCTGCATTGGAGACAGAATCAGGAGTTAAGCCAAGGATCAGAGACAGTGTCAGGAATCAAGCCAAAGGTCAGAGCTAGAATCAGTGTCAGTAGCTAGGGATGGGGCACAGAAGTAGGGATCTGGAACAAGGCAGGGCTGAGAAGGCAGGGTACAACACAGCAGCCCTCCAGGGATTCACTTAGTTACACAGATAACTTCCTGTGTCTCCTTCTGGATTAAATAGTGAGTCTGAGCCAATCAGAGAGGCTGGGTGTCTCCTCCAATTGGGAACTTTGTGGGCAGAGTCTATGGTGAGCTAGGGTCCACCAGCCCACATTTTCCAGTAGCATCAGTGAGCAGTTGAGTGGTGGCTGTAGTTTGAGAACTACCTGGGGCTCTACAGACCTGGTTTCAAGACCTATGATTTCCTCAAACCTGAGGAATTGTCAGCAAATCTGAGGAACTGTCACAGATTGAAGTGTCATTAGAGGTGGTTTTGGAATTAATTGATAAATTTAACAGTAACAAGTCACCGGGACCAGATTCCATTCACCCAAGAGTTCTGAAAGAACTCAAATGTGAAATTGTGGAACTATTAACTAGGGTTTGTCATCTGTCCTTTAAATCAGCTTCTTTACCCAATGACTGGAAGATAGCTAATGTAACGCCAATATTTAAAAAGACCGGTAAGTCTAACATCAGTACAGGGCAAATTAGTTGAAACAGTAGTAAAGAATAAAATTGTCAGACACATAGAACAACATAAAATGTTGGGCAAAAATCAACGTGGTTTCTGTAAAGGGAAATCATGTCTTACTAATCTATTAGTGTTCTTTAAGGGGTCAACAAACATGTGTACAAGGGGGATCCAGTGGACATAGTGTACTTAGATTTCCAGAAAGCTTTCGATAAGGTCCCTCACCAAAGGCTCTTATGTAAATTAAGTTGTCATGGGATAAGAGGGAAGATCCTTTCATGGATTGAGAACTGATTAAAAGACAGGGAACTAAGGGTAAGAATAAATGGTAAATTTTCAGAATGGAGAGGGGTAACTAGTGGTGTTCCTCTAGGGTCAGTCCTAGGACCAATCCTATTCAACTTATTCATAAATGATCTGGAGAAAGGGGTAATCAGTGAGGTGGCAAAGTTTGCAGACAATACTACACTGCTCAAGATAGTTAAGACCAAAGCAGACTGTGAAGAAAAGAGGAGACTAAGGGAGGGTATGATAGAAGTATATAAAATCATGAGTGGTGTGGAGAAAGTGAATAAGAAAAAGTTATTTACTTTTTCCCACAATATAAATGTAACCCTTCTGCCCATCTAAGTTGGCAGCAACAAGGGCCGAGTTCTGTATCTAGGGGTTCCGTTTCAATAACACAATGCAAAACCGGCTCGAGCCCCCACCCAGTGACCTGGGACAATTACATACCTCCCCCTGGGCGCCTCTAAGAGGCAATACTTCCCCTCTCGCAAGCACGGAGTCTGAGTGTAACAAAAAATGTTTAATAACATGAGGTAAACAACATCAGCATTAAATTGGAAAAACAACACAAACAGGATTCATAACACAAACCATGAGCAAAAAACCCACCCCAGCAAACTGGGCTGTGTCCTTTCCCTTTGGTTCTTGAAACCAGCAACCCAAGGATCACCAAAGTCCCAAAAGTCCAACAACCCCCCAAAGTCTCTTGGGTCCAGCAACCCAAGGATCACCAAAGTCCCCAAAGTCCAACAACCCCCCAAAGTCTCTGTCCCTGGTCAGTGCAGCCCCAGAGTTCAAGCGGGGGGGGAGGGGGGAGAGGCACGCAGGGTGTTAAGGGGCACCTTACGTGATCCAAGGCCGACCGGCTGCCTCTCCGTGGGGTTCCGCCGCAGCCTTCTCCACGAGCCGCTCCACTCCACCAGCTGTCCCATGAGCCGCTCCCGCCGTCCACGAACTGCTCTGGCAGCTGCTCCGCTCACCGACCTGTGAGCCACTCAGCTCTGCTCCACTTCAGCCGTTCCTTGGGCCGCTCCCACAAGGCTCCGCTCTGCTCGCTGCTTCTCCAGCCACTCCGCCCTGCTCACCGACCTGTGAGTCACTCAGCTCCGCTCCAACCATCCCCATGAGGCTCCACTCTGCTAGCTGCTCCGCCAGCCGCTTAGCAATATAGCTTCAGGCTCCCACACTAGTTAACACAGCCTCAGTGATCTCAGCTCTTTTGTGATTTCAGCTCATAGTAGGGGAGCCCCAGTGCTAGTGCACCATTGGCCCAAAGTGAATTCAGCTCAGCAGTCTGTAATTAGACTTCTAATGGAATCAAAGTTAGCTCTGACATTCAACGGTGGAGAGAGGAGGTAGTGCAATTGGTGTTTCAACCCCTCGGGGAGGGAGCCATACCATCAGGTACAAATACCTGTCCCCATCCTCTCTCTATTCACTGGGTTTTGTAACCCATGCCCCTTGTCAAGCAAGTGCTACTTAGGTAATGGTGATGGACTCACTCAGTCCTTCTGTCATACAACAGGTTCACTGCCCTTGATTCACAGAATCAGGGTAACAAAACTTTATTCTTCCTGCCCCAATAACAAAGAAACTGGGGATCCCACACCAGCCAAAGTAACCACTTTGAGTTGCTGTTGTTTCAAGCCAGGCGAGTGGGTGTGCCTATGCAAACAAGATCAGCCCCTGGAGTTCTTTTCCACACTCGCCATAATTCACCACCAGATGTCAGGGTAGAGCTCATCCTGACTCTGCTTACATAAGAACTAGGGGGCTCCAAATGAAATTAATGGGGCACCTGGCATTGGTCACTGTCGGTAGACAGGATACTGCGCTGGATGGACCTTTGGTCTGACCCAGTATGGCCATTTTTATGTTCTTATGATCCCTCACAGTGTAACAATCTTATGAAATTTTGCAACTGCTTTTATGGCATTTATAATAAATAATTAAGCAAGTTGTAAATAGGACAAATGTTTATTGAACATAACATTGTGCAAAGTTATCCATAGTACAAAGTTAGAAATAAATTGCTGAGTGAACACACTTTTCTGCGAATGAGGTCACAAACTTGGGTAGATGTGGGGTCAAAATATTCTCTGCATCTTGGGGTTTGGGATAGTGATGGAAGAATCTGTTCTTACAGTTGTGGGAGTTATGGAGGTCTCCCAGTAGCCACTGTTCTCCTTGTCCTGTGTGATGTACTGGTGAGGGAAGGGCCTCTTCCTTGGAATTGGGGAAGTGAAGAGTTTTTCCCAGTATGCAGCATTCTCACATGGCTGCAGGCATGGTTAGGCTAGGATGCTCTCTCATAGTGCCACTATGTTCTCCAACAGAACTCTCCATCATCCCCATAACTGTGTCTGTGTATCCTTTCCTTTCCTGAGGTGCTTCCTTGACAGTTCCTTGTGCTTCTCTTTCTCCTTGCTACCACAGCAAAGGAAAACTTCCCTCCCTTCTTTGGTTAAATTCTGTCTCTGCTGGGATTCAGCCACAAGGTTGCTGAACATGTTCTCTCTTGTCCTCTTATTCCCCTGAAGATTTGCCAGCCATTGACAATGTTCCTATCTGTGGGGGCTGTCCTTATGTTGGAAGGTGTTATCCTGAAGTATGTCCCCAAAGGATCTTGTTCAAAAAGACAATGGTCAAATTCAGAACATATGCCACACTGCTATATGCCAGGATATTCCCAGAGCTGGTGCAGAAGTGGAAATGTCTCTGTAGATGGATTTGGGTAATTTACCTCATCAAATCTCAAGTAAGCTAAATGCTGAAGGCATTAATGAAACTGTGGGCCAACATATTTTTTCTACTACTTTTCTCTTTTTGTATCTGCTGTTACAATAAACATGCCCACCATACAAAGCAACTGATATTTTAATTATGTGTTGCCACCATTTTGAGCAGGAGGGACAGTGGGGCTGACCAGGAAGGAGAGGGAACATTAAACAATACAGGAAGGGGAATGAGGAGGGACCCGGCACATTTGCCTGATAGTTGTGGAACTTGACATCTCAGGTAAATAAAAGGCATGGAGCTTAAATTCTGTAGCGCAGCTGCCATTTTGAGGATCCTTGGCAGGGAGGAGGCAAAATCTCCTACCTTGCATTATCCCAACGTGTTGGTGCCCTGATAGTACCTGGAAGAAAATTGTCTAAACCCCCCTGTACAGTTTTACTGAAATATAGCACATAATACTTACTGGGAAAGATTCCCTCCTCAGCACTGTTAACTTGCTCTCTGCCTGGAATTTATGGGTCTCCTGGGTCCGTGAGCTGGAATTGCAAAGAGGCACACATCTCAGCATTTATACACAGAGGTGACATCCAATCAAGATAACCCAGGAAGAGCAGAAGGCACAGAGGTAAAAAGACAGGCTGACCCAGGCATGCAGCAAAGCAGTGTGGGATAGTAGTGAGAGGACTGCCAGAGGTAGAACAATTGATTTGAAATGAGAATGCATTCACACTTACATTGTTGCAGGAAAACTCATCGCAAATGTCAGTAAACATGCTTCCAAAGATTAATTAATGTGGGTTGAGACACCAGAAAATTCAGGAAAAAAAACAAAAAACAAAAATTATGTGTAGACATAAGACAATTTATCTCAGAAAAACTCAAGTTGATCTGAAAAATCTTTCAAGTGAAGACTAAATGATAGAATAAAAGGAGAATAGAGAAATGGCAAAAAGTTCTGCTGACAAAATAATTTAGGTTAGTCAAGATTATGGAGGATTTGAGAAATTCTTGAAGAACATAATCAAGTCAGGTAAGTGAACAGTATTAGGGCAAATGAAATTAAATGTAGGCAAGCACAAGTATGTGCATTAAAAGGAAAGATTCAAACTAGTTGCAGGCATCGATGGATTATAACATAATTGTAACCTCTCCACTCAGGAAAATGATCAGTGTATCATAGTGGACGACTTTATGAAGAAGTCCTTTCAATGACCAATTATGGTCAAAAGATGAATAAGGTGATAGGCTGTATTTAGGAGATAATTTATAAAGAGTTAAAATGTAATGACATCACAGATTTATGGCTTGCTTTCACCTTGAAAGCTTCATGCAATTTTGGTTGTCTCATTTAAAAAATAGCAGAGTAGAAATAAAGGAGATCTAAGAAAGACAATGAAATGAAAGAGCCCAACATATTCAAATCTGTGTGCCTAAAGTTAGGCTCCTAAATCCACATATAGCAATTCAGCAAACCATCCTAATTCTACAAACACTTAAGTAAACGCTTTTAGTTCGGCATGTGCTTAAGTACATGCTTAAAGTTAAGCATTTGTTTAAGTGCTTTGCTTGGGGCCTAATGCCTGATTTTCCAAGTTGCTAAATATTTACAGCTCCTATTAACTTCATGGGAATTTGTAGATGATCAGCACCTCTGAAAATTAGGTCATAATTTGGTGCCTAACTTTAGGTACTCAAATTTGAAAACTCTTGCCTAGGGGCAAATTGGGCTTCCATACCAAGTAAGATTTAAAAAGACAAATTATTTTACAAGACACTGCAAAATATATCACTTAAAACAATATGTTGAATGTTGTAATGAAGTTTTTCAGTTAAAGCATGCAATGTAAAAGAACGAAAGTAGTCCAAAATACCACGGAGACTGATTTTACTGCCTGGAAGTCACCAATCTGCAGGGAAGTTTCTGAGAAACACAAATATGAAGTATTAACTATTCATAAGAGAGATAAGGTGGAAGAGATGATATCTTTTATTGGACCAACTTCCACAGCTTATTTCTTTCACCAACAAAAGTTGTTCCCGTAAAGATATTACCTCACCAACTTGTCTTTCTCATATCTTGTGACCAACACGGCTACAACAACACTATAAACAACAATGGATGATGCCTATTTATTGACAGTAGTTCCACCTAGTTTGAATGCCTTGCTTTCTGTGAAAGTCTGAGGAAACCCATAATTCAGGGCGGGAAATGAAGATAAATGTGGTCTTTGAGAAAAACTGATTCAGTTCTTTGTGTTAGATCGATGGTGTCAAATTATTAATATGATGAAAAGTTTAGGAACAGTAGTTTCTGGATATGGGCCCTGATCCAAAAACCACTGAAGCCAATGGGAGTCTTTAAATTTACTTCATCTGATTCGAGATTAGGCCAATACACAGCAGCTCTTGTTTTCACAATAGTCCCTAAAAGTATCAAAACAATATATTTTTTCAAAAAGTACCTCTACAGATTGAGAATCAACAAGTATATTTTCACTGCAGGAAGCAGGATATTAGATGCACAATTCCTATAAACAATAAGAGAAATGTGTGACTAATTCTCCATGCATCCAAAAGTGATTGTTTGTTTACTAGGATTTTTAAACTCAGTCATTATTTCTTGATAGAAGTGAGCAAATAAAAATCAGATCAATCAAACAAACAAAAAGGAAAAACAAACACCACTAATTTTTTTCTATCATCAGGCATAATACCATACAAAATCCACATTGCCCAGGTTTCACATAGACAAATACATTTTTCTGGATTGACAATCTTTATTCTAAATTTCAGTTTTCTGGATTAGGAAATAAAAATAATGGCTTCATTCAAGACCCATTTATTTATTATTTGAATATATCTTTAGTGAAAGTTTTTATGTTTTAAAATTAAATATTTTCTATATTCTTCAAGATGAGATGCTGAAACTGAGTCCCTGCTCATCTTCCATTTTTGAGTGGAAATGGACTTTCCAGTGCAGTTTTTGAAAAGTGTAGGAAAGGGATAATCCCAATATTCTGACACGTATTCAACATTTTCGCTATCGATTAAGGACCCAATTCAGCAAAGCACTTAAGCAAATATTTAAGTCTCTCTCTATTCAGCAAAGCACTTATGTACATGCCTAGTTTTTAATCAGTGAAAGTTAACTATGTGCACAGGGGCCTGTCTAGGTCCTAATTTTGCCCAGTTTAAATGCAACCTGCGGTGTACCAGCATCACGTCCCAGATGGCAGGCGCTCCATATGTCTCCCATTTTCCTCCATTTGGTTTTCCAATTTCCCCCCAAATCAACAGGGTTCTTGCCATTCATGCCTAATTATTCTCTGTGTTCAAAAGCTTTTGTATTACATACACGCATACAGACAGACTGACAAACACAGAAATGCCATTAAGTTGAGTGTATGGCCTTGCTGGCTCGGCCAACAGCACAATCCAAAGTGTACGTGAAATGCCTAACGTCTCCATACATGCTGGTGAGCATAGCCTATGTTGACTGACAAACATGAACATCTGGGAGTATAATAAGTTTATTAAATAGTCATTTACATTTAAAAATAAATAAACTGCTAGACAATAGATTTTAAAATCCATGCACCATATTCTCTTTGGAAAAAAAAACCACCACAATTTAAACGCATGGTTTTTATTTTATGTTTTCTATAACTGGTATTAAATTATTTGTACAACTCTAGGAGCCCACTACCACTCAAGCACTGTCTTCTCCAGCTGCCAGGCACTCCCAGGGTGCTCAAGCCAAACTCCATTCATCTGCAAAGGGCTCTAATTTCAACTGCTGCTCCTTTTTTCGGGGGGTGGGGATGGCCTTTTAAATTAATTCTTTTGACTGCTGTATTTTGAGATTAGACCTTTCTCCCTCCGCCCTCTTTCAGATGTCCTCTGCTGCTCACTAGCACTTCTGGGACTGCTTGGGCCTGGCCAGAACTGTCTGCTTGTCCTGCTGGTGCCATTTGCCATTTCCTTTTCAAAAAGGCTAGTGCTATGGCAGCTCAGTTCTGTGCAGGGAGTGGAGATCTTTGAAACAGATGCTGCTCTGTAACCCTCTAAAGCAGGGTTAAAGAAAAATTAGCTCACAGCTGTTTAAATTATACAGAATCTAGCAACATTTTTAACAAATGAATTGTACACTTTTTTTTTTAAATAGTCATTACTCTGGCTGTGCCGTGGAGCCACATCAATTTCAAAGGCTTTTTCTTCCTGCACAGAACTGAGTGGCTGGAAAAATGGTTCTTTGAAGAGAAAACGCCACCATTGGGAGAGGCAGCAGCTCAGGTTTAGCTCAATGAATCCCCAAAGTGTTAGAGAGCTGCAGAGGACATCTAAAGGGGAAGATCCAGGCTGAAAACAGCCTGAGGAATTAGTTTAAGAGAACCCCCTTCCCGACTCCCCCAAGAAATTCTCCAGATGAAGCAACAGCTGTGGGATTCTTTCACAGCTAACACAGAGGGATCAAGCTCAACCAGTTCTGAAAGTCCTGTGGAACAGCACAGGATGATTGAAAGGTCTAAGTTGAGGGCAGGCCCCCATTAAGGCTTCCCCCTTTCCTGGTGGAAAAATCTGACATGATAAAGCACAGAGGGGAAGAATGAATTATAAAGTATGGGGAAAAGCATAGAGATAAGATCCCAATTGGGATAACTGCATTTTGTCTAACTAAATTTGGTTTCCATTTTCAATTGGATACAGTAGTTTTCTTTATGTTGTTAAAAAGATGTCTCCTTTCAACCCAGAGGTGGCACTATCAGTGGTGAGTGAAGTATATCCTGTTTTGATTGTGTTGTAAGTGTCCCAGGCACCGGATAAACAAAATTATTTTTGTACATATATTTTTATAGCTTGTAGAGTCCTGTGCAAAGAAAGGTACTAGACAAATGTACGATTATTGATGAAGAAAGTGTATATTCCTGATTGGTGTGTGTTTAATGGGAGATAATTAAAGGGATTGGGGAAATCATCAATAGATAAAGGCAAATCTTTTATGGGAACAATTTTACAATAGTATTTAACCCATGTAATCTATTTTTGTTTGTGAGGCACTTGAATGACTAAAGTCTGAAAGACCCTATATAAAACTAAAGCCTCTCTCTATTTCTGCACATATGGTGCCCCAAAGATGGCCAAATAACAGTGACAAAAAACGTCATGTTTCCTGGAGAAAATGTACAAAATACATTTTTACTAAAAAACGTTTAAGTGTACCATATACTTGATTATGAAAGTTAGTTTTGTCTCCAGGCAATGTGAAAATACTCAAGGCTATTTCAGTTATTTGTATACCCTTTAAGTAAGTATCTGTGTCTAGATTGTACAGTGACTGATGTGATCAATTGATAGATACCCTTTACTGGGAGCAATCTGCATCACTGTCCCTTCAGGAAAATTCCTAGAGAATATATAGGAATTAAATCTATACAGTTCTATAGAAATTAAGCAGTTGTCTCTAGAAGTGTCTCTAATAACTTAGGTTTCAGAGTAGCAGCCGTGTTATGCATCCGAAGAAGTGGGCTGTAGTCCACGAAAGCTTATGCTCTAATAAATTTGTTAGTCTCTAAGGTGCCACAAGTACTCCTGTTCTTCTTTTTTCTAATAACTTACAGAATGTTACAGATAATTATATCCCTGGTATGCTTAAAATATTCTGTAGAAAGATGAAATGTACTACTCAACTGCATAAAGTTATTCACCTGGGTAAATGTTCGCAGGATCTGGGCCTTACTTTATTATTATAACACTCAAAATGGAAGCTCTCATACATTTCTCTTCAAACTTACTTTTTTAAAATCTCAAAACATTTAGTGAAGACTTTTTGATAATTGTTCCTGACTAACTTCTGCACTCCCAGCAATAAAAGAGGGACTCTGTATTCAATACCACGGTATAAGAGAAAGAAAGCAGTATGCACCAATATATTTTACGAAATTCTCTCATTATCCTTAGGCATATAAACTGGCTTACACTATCAAAGTCAAATAGCATAAAAGATAAAAATATAAGGGGCTCATTATTTACCAGACAAGTAAGAATCTAGATAACAAAGAGTAACATATAGACAGAAAGAAAGACAGACTCTGAACAATAAGCTAATGAGGCCTACACCCAGAGTTGTTTAAACTGTCCAGTGATAAAAGAAAGCAAAATATAGGGCAATAAGTATAAAAGTAAGCGAGGGGAGGGGTGTTTTAGCATTACATCAGAACCATATACTCAAAACTGATGCAAAACAAAATCTGTTTTTGACAGGTTTGCAAAAATGTGAAATAATTTTCCACTTGATCCTAAACTTTCACAAAACTGAAAAAGTAATTTTTTACATGGAAAAATATTCTTAAATCTCTACAATTATCTGTGCTAAAGTTCCTTTCACTCTACATATTAAACTTGTGTAGCTTCCAGATACTTTATGTGTAGATATGTGGTTTGTGGAGCTACAAATGTGCTATGCGTTTCTTGAATCTTGTTGCATTTGATGTTCTACCACCTTTTGCACCAAAGCTATTAAGCCTCTTGATTTTACAGTCTCCTGCAACTTTAGCAGCTGAGCAGTACATGTCAGTATTAAAGAGGAAGATGATTCATCTTCTTTAGGATTTTCCCAACTCCTGCTACTTTGGTTGAAGAGGAGGATGTTTAAGATGGTGCTTTGAGTATTTGATATGAACAATTGTCATGATCAAATTAGCTGCACTATAAAATTTATCTTAGAATTCACTGCCTAGGTATTTATCCTGATCCTGTGTTACATTTGTACCTTAGTATCAATACTAGTAGTACTAATTCTGACATGTCTGCATTTCTGTTTTTCTCTCCTCCAGTATCCTGATGTCTTGCGGATGCTTTTCTCCTTTATGAGCCTTTGGGCCTGATTCACCACTACCTTGCATCTCATGTAGTCATTTGTTTCATACCTACTTTACACAAGTGTAAATGACTACACAAGACATAAGACAATGGAGAATCAGGCCCCAAAATTCCCTTTCCCAACTCCATGCCTCTTCCATGCTTCCCCATACGGCTGGCACATGTTCCTAGTTAACGTACACTAAACTGTAGCCATCTCCTCCTACGGAAGGCTAAAAAGCCCACTTATTCCATGAAGCATTTTGCACAATCAATGAGCCTTCTGTGTTTGTTTGTAACCATGCCATACCTGTCACTGAATTGTACCTGCTATGCCTTTAGACTGTAGTAAAAGGAATGTATTATCTTTGACGTAATGCTCCTAACGTACAATGCTATAAAAACCCAGATTCTACCACCTTTACTCTCACTGAGTAATATTTTACTTTAGAGGCAGTCCCAAAGATAGATCATAATCAAGTACAAAAGTTGATTGTGGGTAGATACTTAATATAATCAATATTAACAAGGAGAAAGGAATGCAAGGCAAAATAGGGAAAGGATAGGTTAAAGAATGAATATTTAGATAAGTTAGATAGTATTCAAGTCAGCAGGGCCTGATGAACGTCATCCTAGGGTACTTAAGAAACTAGCTGAAGTGATATCGGAACTATTGGCAATTATCTTTGAGAATTCATGGATCATGGGTAAGGTCCCAAAGGAGAAGGGCAAACATAGTACCTACTTTTAAAAAAGGGAACAAACAAGACCCAGGGAATTACAGACCAGTCAGCCTAACTTCAGTACATGGAAAGATACTGGAACAAATTTTTAAACAAACAATTTGTAAGGACCTAGAGGATAATAGGGTTGTAAGTAATAGCCAACATGGATTTGTCAAGAAGAAATCATGCCAAACCAACCTAATTTCTTTCTTTGACAGGGTTACCAGCCTAGTGGATGGGGGAAACAATAGAAGTGAAAAAATCTTGATTTTAGTAAGGTTTTGACACAGTCCCACATGACATTCTCATAAGCAAACTAGGGAAATGTTGTCTAGATCAAACTACTATAAGGTGGATGCAAAGCTGATTGAAAGACTGTACTCAACGAGCACTTATCAGTGATTCCCTGTCAGTCTGGGAGGATGTAGCTAGTGGGGTCCTGCAACGGTCTGGCCTAGGTCTGGCACTATTCATTATTTTCATTAATGTCTTAGATAATGGAATGGAGAGTATGTTTATAAAATTTGTGGATACCACCAAGCTGGGAGGGGTTGAAAACACGTTGGAGGACAGAATTAGAATTAAAAATGACTGTGCCAAATTAGAGAAGTGGTCAGAAAGCAAGAATATGAATTTCAGTAAAGAGAAGAGCAAAGTACTATGCTTAAGGAGAAAAAAAATCAAATGCACAGCTACAAAATGGGGAATAACTGGCTAGATGGTACTACTGCTGAAAAGGAATCTGGGGGTTATGGTGGATCAAAAATTGAATATGAGATAACAACGTTATACAGTTGCTAAAAAGGCTGCTATCATTCTGAGATGTCTTAACAGGAGTGTTGTATGTAAGACACAGGAGACAATTGTCCCACTATATTCAGCACTGGTGAAGCTTCAGTTGTAGTACTGTGTCCAATTCTGGGTGCCACACATTAAGAAAGATGTGGACAAATTGAAGAGAGTCTGGAGGAGAACAAAAATGATAAAAAGATTTAGAAAAGCTGAGCTATGAACAAATGTTAAAATAACTGGGCATGTTTAGTCTTGAGAAAAGAAGGAGGGGTCTAGATAACTGTCTTTGAATATGTGAAGGGTTATTATGAAGAGGACAGTAATCAATTGCTTTCCAATTCCACTGAAGGTAGGATAAGAACTAACGGGCTTAATCTGCAGCAAGGGAGATTTAGGTGAAACATTAAGAAAAACTTTCTAAATATAAGGATAGTTATGCATTAGAATAGGCTTCCAAGGGACATTGTGAAATCCCCATCATAGGAGGTTTTTAAGAACGAGTTAAACAATCACCTATCAGGGATGGTCTTGGTATACTTGGTCTTGCCTCAGCACAAAGGTCTGGACTGGATCACCTCTCAAGATCCCTTCCAGCCCTACATTTTCTATGATTCCATAAGTGTGTCCCAATAACAAAGCCAATACTCAGGGGCAGCATGATGCTTTGCTGCCCCAGGAGTATGTGAAGGAAAGAAGTGCACAGCATCCACATACTCTAGCCCACCCTGACCCAAGGTCTGGATATCACGTGCAGGATTGTATAGATATACAGCAATAAAAAAATACAATATGAAAATCATGTAAGATTGTTTCTCACTCTCCCTTACTCGCCTCTGTGTATGTGCAGCCAACATTCTAACATTTGTTTACATAGTTTACTAATACTCTTACAGGTTGTAATATCATTTTTCCAGGCTATATAATGTACTGATACTGTAATGTCCTCTAATGGATACAGTGTCCGACATGCTTAAGTGTAAATATTTCTCTTTCTAGTTGCTGGCCCACAGAGGATGCAACTTTAATAGTCTGATATAGCTGTTGGAGATTGTCCAGTCACCAGTACTTTGTTTTTGGAGCAGAAAGTCCTTGTTCTGTTCCTATTTATGACTTGTGAAGTCCATGTGGTCACAGTATGCAAAACTGTGCAATGAAAGGAAATGGAATAGGTCACTGACAAGTCCTATGTGGCCACTGAATCGTTACAAGTACCTGTGCTGTTCTGAAAAGTGTGGGCATTAGGCAAAGTACCAGCAGAATGGAAAGACAGCATCATAGAGTCCCGGTACAAGGGGGAAGGATTTCACACCGAATGTGGCAACTACAGGACAACCTCATTGTTATTAGCCCCTGGAAAAGTCTTTGCTCATATTCTTCTTTGTAGATTGCAGCTGCTCCTTAACAGACGTCATTGTGCACAACAATCAGGATTCATTGTTGGGCATTCAACAATGGATGCTGTTCTCTATCTTCCAGCTTCTGGGTGAGCTGCACCGAGAATTTAACCACCCACTTCATGCGGCATACATCAATATCAAAACAGCTTTGATTTGGTCAACAGGTCAGCACTTTGGCTCGCACTGAAAGGAGCTGTTATTCCAGATGTTCTGCTAAATATGGTGAGTGATTGTCACTTGGCTACCAGTGAGAGAGTACACATTGATTCATGGCTTTTGCTCCATTTCTACTCAACCTCAGCTGTGCAGCAGGGATGCATTCTTGCTCCAGCACTATTCTGTCAAGCTATCCCCTGGATATTAAAGCTTTCTAGTCTACAAGTTGGAATCCATATTAGTCAAGAAATGTTTATCAGCCAAGACTATGCTGCTGCTGCTGCTGCCGCCTTTCTTGTGGAGAAATTAGATAATTTCAGCTCCGGCCTCCAAGCTTTCCAAAATGCCACCCACACTAGGGGGGTTATATGTCCTATGAGAAAAGACTGAGGTCAATACCGCAGAAATGGGCCACCAGTCTCCGACATGAAAAGTGTTGATGAATACAGCCACCTATGCTGCAAGCAGAGTTCAAACAGTCACAGCAAATCAGACATTTTTTGACAAATAGGCCTTGTTACCTCTTGCATTAAATCCATGTTTCACTCATGGATGCAAAAACATGTTGTTGCCAAGACAAAGTTCAGGATCTATCAGATCTGTGTATTATCTGTATTGCTTTATGGGTCATATACCTGGATCCTCTTACAGGCAGATTTGGAACAGCTAGAAGCATTCCATACGTGTACCAAATCCTGAGCATAATGTGATTGGACTTTGTGCGAAATGTCCCAATCTGTCAGAGATCGGATCTTCCTTCAATCCCTCATTATATTCAAAAACACCATGCTTTCAAACTTTCTATCAACACGCGAAGAGGTGCAAGCCCATAGCCTACCTGGCGCTGTCTATGGGGCTGCCCCAGAGATTCATGGATTTGCAGGATGGAGGCAGATCTGGGAACTTCACTACACAATACCTATTGTGATGCCATCAAATGTGGTCACAGTGGCTGGCGCAATGGTTCTTAGCAGACTATGTGAGTTTGATGATTTCTTGAAGCAGTTAATGTGATTTTTCCTGCTCATGAGAACTTAGTGTACCATAAAAATTGAAACACCTTTTTATCATCTTTAATTTTGCTTTACTAACAGTTTTGCCATGTATGAAGGGAAGTCTACTATTAATCAGTAGGCCATTTTTTAAAATATTGACAATAATGTCATATTCTCATGTCTATAACTGGTTGATAAGGTTTATTCATGGGATATTTTACATAACAATGGTACTTCTTCCTGCACTTTGTTGCTTTCAGAACATTTTTTACTGCTACCCAGGATGATCTCATAAGCGGTAACAACTACTTAAAAGTGAAAGCACTTGAAATTGTCTCTTATGTAACCCTTTGTTATAAGTATGGTAGAGCAGTATGACAAGTAAGCACAATGTAAAACAGATTAGTTGAAAATACTAAAAGTAAGTTGAGTGAGCAATTTAGCCTTGATGTGTTTCTAGCAGTGAATTTGGGATGCTGTCAAACTATAATTTCATACCCATGCATTAATTTCAACAATTAACAGGAAGGATTCTCCCCTCTTCAGGGAATCATTTAACATTGTTGTGGCAGCACAGAAGAGTTGTAACAGCTCTGGACCAGGCCAGAGAAGAATTCCTCCTGGCATAGTCTTTGTGCAAGGTAGCTGGCATTGGCCCATGAGGACATCCCCACAAGCCCTAGTGTAGGGCATGCCAGGAGCTGGAGGGAGTGGGGCTGCAGCATATAGCACTGCAGAGATCTGAGTGGAACTGCGACCCATAGGCAACAGAAGACAGGCCATTTCATTTCGAAGAGGTACAGAAGAAAATTGCACTCACAGTACCTATAAAATAAAGTTCAGTCTTCAGGTCTACATTAGCTACGAGCTTCTTCTAGAGATAGCCTATTAGATTTGGAGTTACATATGGTGCTTCTTTGGAGTGGACCCTTGTTCAGCAGGGAATCAGCTGAGACTAGTAAGTCATTTAACTTTAACTGTTGAAGTTGATCCAGAGTCTCAGAAGTGAAATGCTTTGTGTGTGTGTGTTGCGAATAATAATAACAACAATAAAAATAACTATCTCTTTAATGATAATTATAACCTTGTAAGTATTTGTACCTTTCCTCTCAGAGGACTGCACAGTACAATTGAGTTCTAACCAGGAGAATAAGGCTGGAATTGTGCATTTCTTTTTAACTTATCCTTCATGTTAATTTGCAAAGAAAGAGATTCTGTTTCTAGCTTTAAAACACTCAAAAAAATATCCTTTCCCTCTAAATTATGCTGGCATCCAAAACCAAAACAGTCTACATGGAAAAGCCTTTAAAAAAAAAAGTTCAGAATTACAAATTAAAAAATGTTGATTCAAAAGTATGATCAAGCTACAGTCCTAACCTGCTCTATAGTTTATTTTTACTCTGGTAACTATATTAAGTGCAAACTAATAGGTGCCTTAAAGCAATTCAGCATAGATGAAAACACATCAGGGCTGTTCAGCATCTTCTAGTTTACTTGAAACCAAATGAAAGAGATCACTAAATAATATGAGCATCTACATCAAAAGAAGCCTACACAAAGATAATAAAGAACAGGGGAAAAGATAAATAAAGGGGAAAAAATGCAGATGGCAAATTTGTCTGTAATATGAGGTGGCTTGTTCAAGTGTCCTTATAAAAGGGGCTGTAAAAGTGAGGCTTAAGTGTTTTATTTACAAATTCTCTTTTTGATTTCCACATCATGTTTGTGCAGGTTACTTTATATAAAATACCATTCTGTTACTATCATCTCTGTAAAGTCAATCCAACAGATTAAATTAAAATCTACTTTCTTTCTGCTTCACACATCATGAAAACAAAAATTATTCCTGAAGGTGAATACTGTTTCTGCTATCTGCTGGTGGGGAAGGATGAAACAGAAAGGAAAGAATTTAATTTAATCAGCTTAACTTTACCGGGATAAAAACAAAAACAATAACAAAAAGCATACACACATACACACACGTATTTCTATTCACTTGCATATACACAAGCACACACAGCTCCATGCTGTCTCTTGCTCTTTGTAGGTAATGTATGTACATGCTATATATTTTTCCATTAATTTCAGTTTGCCATGCAGAACATATTTTGTTAATCTTTCATTGTACAAAGCAGCTTCCCTCCCCAAAGGAGTTTGTGAAGAGAAATCTGGTCAATACATTAAAGAAGTGGAAGTATAGTTAAGTACAGCTATTCTGCTTTTCAAACAAGGCTCACATCATAAACATTTAACAAGGGGAATTCCCCAGTTCTTCTGCCCAATTTCTACATCCTGTAGTAAGCTAATGGTTTCATTTTAACAAGCAGTGTTGTGTTTTCCCCAATTCAACCTTCACCCCTCATTCCATTAAACATGATGGCCCAGATCCTGGAAACATTCATAGAAAATCTCAACTTTAAGCACATGCTTAAAATTGAGCAGGTGTATAAGTGCTTTTAGGATTAGGGCTTAAAACTGTTATGATAATAATTTTAAGTGTTTGTCCACATTTCTTCTGTGAAAAGTTGGTTGCCCATCTGCCTTGGTAGGTATGGTGCAGGTCTGAGACCTGAAAATTCATAGACAAACACATACTGTATCCTTCTTTTATTCATTTGAAAATGGAAAGTGGATTACTTCATGACCAGGGTGTTTCAATTATATGTTGATATTTTTGCCATTTGAAAGATAGCATGTTGCAAATCATGCCAGAATATTTTTCCTACTGGCTTTCATATCTATCCAATAGTCAAAATATTATTTGTGAAGCGTGAACATTTTAATAACTGTTCTTCCGGTTTTGTGAGCTAGCTGACACTATACAATGGTAGAAAAATGAAACTGTGGTGAAGATTTATCAGAACAAAACACTGTAAAAGATTAATCACGAGTAATGAAGCAGGAACTAAAGGAGAAAAAGTCTGCCAGTTTTGTGCTTGAAGAAATGCTAATAAATATTGGTATGTAAATTGTGACATCCTGGTGCATACATACAGATAAAAGTAGTTAAAGAATTTAAAATCAAAACAATGCTTTATAGCAATCTCAGAAAACAAAATTCTTAACCCTAATTAATTGTCTGGTGCTAACCACATCAGCACAAGTACAGAGTGAGCACTGAGGTCATGTAAAGGTCAACATGGAAATAAAAACTGCACAGTGGGGGTAGACTGGAGGTGTGGGGGAAGGACTGCAAGGCTGTGGCTTGGAAATGTGACCATAGGAAAGAAGGGAGAGGAGGAGGTATGCCACTCTACTCAGAAAATTCTGCAATCTGTGTAAATTCATAGAATGGGGGAGGCATGCTAGAGGAGGCACTGTAAGTTGATTGCAATATCCTAAGCTCTGTGCAGTAGGGAAATGGAAAGCTTTGCTCTACTGCTGCTGAATACTCTTTGTAATTGAAGCAAAGACATATTATACAAACCAGACTAGAGGTATCAGTGGCTAAAAGAGGGCACAGGAGAATCTAACAAAGCCAGATATCCAAACGTAATGGAATCAGCATACCCTCTTACACAATCAGAGAGGTCAGAGGCTTGATTCTCCACCACCTTGCCTTAGTCATTTATGCCTGTGCAAAGTGGGTGCGAAATGCCAGTGTTCTGATTTGTTAGCATTTTACATTCACTTTGTACAGACGTATTGCCAACCTCACAAGTTTCAGAATGATAAAATAGACAAAATTCATAAAATAGACCAAAAATCATGCGGCTTTTTTGTCTGTTTTCTAATTTTTCAACTCTTAAGGGCAATTGCCTTGTTCTCCGTGAGAGTGTGTGTGTTGTGCACGAAGAAGTGGGTGCCTGCGCACATGCATTTCAGGGAACTCAGTCTGAAAGTCCAAAAAAATAAGCATACCCATGAAGGGATCTTCTCCCTTTTACTTCTGACTGTTGGTGAGGACTCCTAACTAGAACCCTCCTTTATCTTCTAGGCAGGCTCCCCAACACAATTCCCAGCTCCTACCAAGTGGAATTTCAACAGCTCTTTGGCTGGCTCTGTGCCCCATGTCCTGCTCTCCTCCCAGATGTTGTGTCCAGAGTAGGGTTACCATATTCTGTGCCTCCAAATGGAGGACACTCCACGGCCCACGGCCCCGCCCCCAGCCCCGCCCACACCCCCCGCCCCACCCCTGCCCCCTCCCCAAAGTCTCCGCCCCCTCCCCTGCTTCCCGCGAACATTTGATTCGCGGGAAGCCTGAAGCAGGTAAGGGGGGCGTGGGGGGAGGCGCGGCCCAGGCTGGCCCCCCCGGCGTTTCCAGCCTGGGTCGGCTCGGGCCCTGGGGTGCCGGCCCCGGCCCCCGGCCAATCACCCCCGGCCCGCCCAGCACTGCCGGCCCCCGGCGGCCCGGCGCACCCCCCGGCTCCCCGCCCCGCGGGCCCGGCTCCCTGGCTCCCCGCCGGCCCGGCTGACCGGCTCCCCGCGGGCTTGGCTCACCGCGGGCCCGGCTGACCAGCTCCCCGGCCCCGCGGGCCCGGCTCCCGGCCCAGACCCCGGCCCGGCACCGCGCTCCCGGCTCCCCGTCCGGCCCCGCGCCCGGCCCGGCACTGCGCCCCTGGTTCCCGGCCCGGCACCATGCCCCCGGCCCCGCACCGGCCCCGCACCGCCGGCCCCGGCCGAGCACCACCGAGCCCTCCCGATTTTCCCGGACATGCCCGGCTTTTGGGGATTTCCCCCCGGATGGGGATTTGAGCCCCCAAAAGCCAGACATGTCCGGGAAAATCCGGACGTATGGTAACCCTAGTCCAGAGCAACTCCTACACACCAGGGACCTCCTGCTTAGCTCACCTCCCCACCACTGCTGCACTCCTTGTCACTGTCCTCTTCCTTACCCCATGGAAAGAGCTGGGTGACATTTTTTGGTTGCTCCCACAGCCCAGACAAAAATAGGCATGCATAAGTATGCTAGATAGACTACTCAGAAACCTAACAGAGACCTTAACACAACTTTCATTAGATTACGTATACCCGTAAGTTTCAGATACACAGATATTTCCCAATGGCCCAGCCATGGCTTTCTCAGCAGCAGGCTGCTTCTACCTTACAGCCAGACTGCATCACTACAGCAGGGCCATTACCTGCTCCCCTGCCCATCCCTTTCGGGTTTTCAGGTTGGGGGAAGGCGCATGTGATGGTCTAGGGGGGTGGAGCCAGCACTGGGTGCAGAGGCTGCCAGGAGCAGAAATCAGTGTGGCTGCGGCGGATGTTGACACTGACCCACAGGTTGGGTGACCCACTGAGGTGAGTCAGGAGGTGGCACTCCCTCCCAGTCCCCCCACCCTCCGATGGAGGCTGGCCCAGGCCTAGAGTTGCCAACCCTCCAGGCTTTAATTCCTGGAGTCTCCAGGAATTAAAAATTTATCTTTCATTAAAGATTATGCCATGTGATGAAACCTCCAGGAATATGTCTAACCAAAATTGGCAACTTTACCTGGGCCCTGCTACATGGGGCTGGCACGAGCTGCCTGGAGTCACCATTCACCCCCTCACCCCAAACTTTCCTCCATGCCCCACAGTTTGAAAACCTCTGGGCTAGAGAGGCTGGGGGTGAAAGTTCCTGACTCCATTCTCTTCTTCACCCTTCTATTACTCACCTTCATGCCTCTTCCCCTCCCCAGTGCAGCACTAGGCAAGGGACTGAAAGGAACAAGGAGGAGAAGCACCCTCTGCAACTGCTTCTTGGCTCTGCTCAAGCAGCCCACACCACAGCTGCAAAGCGGGGAAGGAAGCAAAAGCAGATGGTGCTAGTGCAGCAGCCTCTGTTGGCACAGCCAGAATTGCAGTCCAAAGCCTGCAGCTCAGTCTCTCCACAGTGACATCTAGCTGCTGAAGCCAGAACCGCAGCCTCAGTTCTAGCCTCAGTCAGAAATTCTGAGGGGCCAGGAAACTGAGAAACAGAAACAAAATAACCTCTTCCTGCCTTGCAAAATCACAAGACTGATTAAAATAACATGAGAGTTGATAATGCTGATACAAGGCAAACTGGGCCCCAGGTCTTTAGAGCCTAGGTCAGGAAACCTGGATTCTAATGATATTGATGCTAATTCCCTGAGTGAGTTTTGGCACATAAAAACCTCCCTGTGCCTCACTTTTTCTATCTGTAAAATGAGAATAATGCTACATACTATTTCTATCTCACAGAGGAAAGACTCAACTCCCATTGATTTAGGAGGTTTGGGTTCAGTTCACACCTCTTCACCATTGTTTGTGAGTTTGGGAAATATAACTTAACCTCTGTGCCTCAATTCCCTGTCTGTAAAACAGGGATAATATTTCTTCCTTGCCTTCTCACATGGTATGACAACCCCATCATTGTAGTTTGAGTTTATCAGTACATAAACTGAAACTCCAGTAGGTATTGTGGTAGCTTGTCACCTGATAGAATTTAGATCATAGTGTTTATTATTATGACAGTTGCCACTGTAACTCAGTCTTCCAAGTTATTTTTCCTAGTGTGCAAGCAAGTTTTGACTCTTGAGAAGACACATTGTGTTGCTGTTTGTTGGGGGCTATGCAAAGTTCTCATATAGAGGCGGACTGGGGAGAAAAGGAGCCTCTCATGATATAAGTAATATCAGAATATTAATGCACAAAATTTCATCAATCTGTCAGATGTTAAAGGTGATTAGAGACGACACTTCCATCTTGTTTTCTGGATCAGGTGTTCTCAGCATAACATCACACACAAATAGTAGCGTGTGGGAGACAGTAGGATGAGCAAACTGGTTTCGATGAAATTTGATTCCCATCAACCATCTCTCAAAACATGAACTGAATATTTTAAGAGTTCAAAAAGAGTCTGTTTCTTTGATATTTCTAGCACTAATAGAAGCAGAAACTAGCAGAAGTCTCATGTAACAGCCTGCTCTTATGGTGTTTCTGACCCAGTTTTACAGAATCAAGAGGTTCCAATAATCTGGATAAGCATCCAAACTTCTGCGTCCTTCATGCAACTAGACCTCTCAACCATTGCTAGTGGAGAGGATGCATAAATGAAGAAATCAACCGTATTATGTCAGTACAGTAATAGATCTGTCTAAAATAAATATATTTTAAGTGACTGAAAAGTCTTTAAATTTAATCATCTATTCAGTTCAGCAGTCTGACAAACTAACTTATAGTAAACTATCACTTCTGAAACAATGATATTCAATATTCCCCTTCTGGCTCTCATTTCTGCAGTCAGATACATACATTTTTGGATGATTTTGTATGTAATGGCTCTGACATCTAGTGGCTCATTGGGTATACCATAGATGTATTTTCATGTGTAGATGAACTTAGGTATATACAGTAGAACCTCAGAGTTACAAACATCTGGAATGGAGGTTGTTCGTAACTCTGAAACATTCGTAACGCTGTACAAAACGTTATGGTTGTTCTTTCAAAAGTTTACAACTGAACATTGACTTAATACAGCTTTGAAACTTTACTATGCAGAAGAAAAATGCTGCTTTTAACCATCTTAATTTAAATGAAACAAGCACAAAAATAGTTCACTTACCTTGTCAAATCTTTTTTTTTAAAACTTTGCTTTTATTTTTTTAGTAGATTACTAATAACACAGTACTGTGCTGTACAGTATTTGCTTTTTTTTTGGTTTCTACTGTCTGATTGTGTACTTCCGGTTCCAAATGAGGTGTGTGCTTGACCAGTCAATTTTCATAATTCTAGTATTTGTAACTCTGAGGTTCTATTGTATTGTACACATTCTGTTAATGAAAGAAATTCTGAATTTAAATTGGTATCAATTATTATGTTCCTTTCTGAAATCTGTAATTTCTATAAACACCCTTCAATAACACCTTCTAACTGAAAAGGGATGAAAGAATCAGTTACACTTGTATATTTGCTTTTCTAAGGCCCAATCAACTTTCTATATCCATTCCGTAGCATGGTTCATTTTATTTTCTAATTAAAATTAATTCGCTTTATTTTCAGTTTTAGATTGAAAGTGCAACAAATCTCACTTTAAATGTAGAATCACTCATACCGGCCACTAATATCTGGTTTTGATACATGAATTTCAATATGCATATTTCTTTTGTTAATTTTCTTAAGTGATCGGGCTAGTTTTTTTAACTCTTTGCTCTTCAACGATTGTAATAGTTTCTTGGTAACTGGTAAACAACTTTTCTTTTGATACCATGATCAGAACATTCCCTTCTGCAGAAGTGCACATGGGATCACATCTGTGTAGGGTTACCATCTTTGAAATGCAAAAAACTTGGAAGCCCAACCTCCAACCACAAGGCAACTCCACAACTCCCACCCGCCTTCAACAGATAAGATTGATAACATCATTTTCTTACTTAAACTGCGGAAGTGGGAACACTGCAACATCTTTAGCTGGACACAGAAACTTGTAATATTAGATATCCCAGTGTATTGCAAATCTTTAGACCCACATAAAAATACCCCAACACATTAAATTACTTTTCTGGCAAATGGCAAATCCATAAAATAACCAGCTAGGCTGGTCAAATACTGGCCAGTTTGTAACTCTACATCTGGAGGGTGGGAAACTCTGAGAAGCCCTTCAGACGTCTTCTTTGAGAATGCAGGGTTGTTCCCACAATTTTATTATTAATTACTATTATTAATAATTTTAATTTATTATAGTTATTATAATTTCATGAGTATTAAAAGTAATTGTGTTTCATTCTTCCAGATGGATACAGTCAATGGTTATAATTGTGTCCCCCAACTATCATCTTATATTTTCTTGATTTTAATAATAGTCATATCATCACATAACCCTTTGAGATCTCAAAGAAAGGAAAGCAACAAGGTGATTGGAAAAGGAAAATGGATACCTATTACTGTTTTCTGGAGTCATGTCAACTTGAAAGTCTCATATTTGGTGTCCTTAAGGTTGGGCATCTCTTTTGTATTTGCTAGGATTTTACAAGTGTCTGTTGCTATATAAATGACCATGAGAGAATGCTTGAGGTTATCAGATACGTTGGTTTGCCCACTGATGTGAACCTGCAGAAGGCTTTCTTTTGAAAACATTGGCAGCGCATACAAATAACATGTTCTGTCCAGTGGATTTAAATTTCCTGGACTGGAGTTCTTGTACGCTCTTCCTAAACCAACTGTGGTTTCTTGTCATGGCCTCAATCCCACAGTCCTTTGTGGTCAAATCCCACAATTCTTTTGGCCACAAAACATCATGTTACTGTGGTCCCTGCAAGAAAATGCTCAATTGTGGGTGGGATTGGTGTTGGCTAAGTTCTGTTGAGTGAGGACTGTTACCTTGAGCAAAAATGAGGAGTCAAAAAACAAGCAGAAAAACCCTCTAAAACACAAAACCAAAATACTCTAAAACACATTTTATGCATCACAAAAGAGGAAGAAAAAGACATGAACAAAGAAGTTTCCTTATTTGCAATACACCTTTACATTTAGGAAACAAAGGTTCTCTCATGTCAGGAAGCTGGCCATGCCACAAATTAGGGAACATCAAGTCAAAAATATAATCTACACCTATTATTTTCCCTACATGCCCTCAAGACCAAAGTTTACACCCTCCAACCTTATAGGGTAGGATGGCATAAAGGTAACAAAAAATGTCCACTCTTTTTAGAACTTTAATACACAACAATTTTAAAATATAACGCTGTAAAAGCCTGTAATTATAAATGTCTGACAGATTCAAATAAAGAAGTTTAAGACTAAAAATTCCATTGCACATGATTGAATGGAATGGATCCAAGGAGCCATTATATATACTAATAAACATATAGTACTTGAGTGTCTGTAGTGCCATCCATCCATGGATTTCAAAGCACTCTCTAATAATGAAATAAGCCTGACAACAGCTCTGTAAGGTAGGGAAGTATTCCTATTTTGTGGCTGGAAATTTTAAGCCACAGAGAGGTTAAGGATCACATTTTGAAAGGTGACCTAATTCTGGACCCTCAGTTCTAGGGTTCTTCACTTGAGACATGTCCAAAAGCCATCCCTCAAGTGTGCCTGGAGAAGAACCGAGAAAGATTGACAAGGGAGGCAGTCAGCTAAGAAGAGTCCTATGCACTATAAATCAATTTCCAAAGCTTAGAGAGAAGGCCAGGATAATTTTTGCCATCTATACTGGAGATGGCTTCCTGGAATCCAGGCTCTTCCGGGGTGAAACTGCAATGGTTCTTCACAATGCTATGGCTGCCATAATGCTCAAGTTCCGTATATGCAGACAGGGGTTGGTTTGGATGAATGCAGATATCTGCTTAAATGTTGTCTAGGTCTGATTTACAGCCATCTTTAGATGCACTTTGTCAATTCAAATATTATTATTATTTGTATTTTGATAGCACCTCAATGCTCCAATCAAGACTGGGGCCCCATTGTGCTAGATATACAGGCACAGAGAGAAGAAGTGACTTCTCCAAGGTCATACAGCAGGTCAATGATATGACAGATAACAGAACCCAGGTCTACTGAATCCCAATCCAGTGCTTTCTCCACTAACTATATTGCCTTTCAAAACACCTACCAGTCAGTGAACATAGCTGATTTAAAAGGAAATGATGTACCTGCAAATATTTATTACAGAGGGTATGTAGCTAGACTTCCATGCAAAAAACTACTTTAAAAGATCTTTAAGGCTGCAAGTGAAGCACTCAGAACTCAGGAAATGAGAACGTTAAGGTAACCTGTATTACACTATTATTACATGAGCACTTACTAATTTTCTCCTCGAGTGAACTGGGTAGAAAGTACTCTGGGAATGTGGCAGATGTTCAATATATCTTCTTATCCTTCTTGCTCGTGGATATAGTTCATGTCTTATTTACTTTACATCATCCAAACCTTGCACTGAATAAAGATTTTTCATTCTCTCTTGGGCTTTTTGTTGCAATCACTATAGTATATGATTGCCTCATAAATGTTTATAAATTATCACACTATCCCTGTTTAGTCAGGAAGTAATATGATCCCCATTTTACAGAATTCCCCATTCTATGCAGAAATGAGGCATAGAATGAATAGTGGATTTTCCTAAAATTATGTAGGAAGTGGAAATCTGTGGCAAAGGAATGAATAGACTCCAGATGTCCTGGGTACCAGTCCAGTGCTTTGAATACAAGACTACTCTTCAATTTCCCGCAGATTCCCCACTTCATTCACTTCAGACCATACAACTTATGCAGTGAATGAAGCAATGGACATGAGTCTGAGTCACAGCACATCATGCAACCTGTATAGTGAATAGGGTGGGATGCTCTGGTTATCAAACCAATTCACTAGACATCCCTGCCTCAGTCACTGCTAAGTGCGTACACTAAATGATGTAGGGATCCTCTTGCCCACCCCGCACCCCCAAAAAGAACCTGTAAAAAAAAAAAAAAAAAAAAAAAAGATTGTATTGTAATGAATACACAAGTGGACAATGTTAGGTTGCCTGGGCAACCTTTAACATTGCCATTTGAATCCTTATTATTCTGAAGTAGGTTTTTAAATTATATTTTCTACCTTTAAAAAAAATGAAGCAGGAAAGAAATGCTACGATTTGCTAGATAACTGCTCACTCTATTGCATAATGTGTGAAATCAGTAGGTAGTTGCTTTTGCCTCCTCATTCCAGACTCACCTTTCTATGTACTACGGATGAAGTCAGGACTTTTCTTATACACCTTTACAAATCATATTCCATGATTCTCTGTTAAAACTCAAATTCCACTCCACTTTGCTAAACATGCATGTGCATCACTAGCAAAATCCTGAAACACCATCTGTTCAATGAAAATTTTCTGTCAGTTTATATATGCATGAGCCAGCTATAATAAACCATAACTCATTTGCTTTAATCTACAATGGCACAGCAGTGTTTTGGCAGGAGACACTTTCATCAGAAAGTTTATAACCACCAGTTGTTGATGTTTACAGCTAACATGGACATATGTCAAAGGTAAATACAGCATGTGCGTTTATTCTTTACTAATGAATTTGATTTTCATCAAACATATTTAGTAATCAGAGAAAAACATATCCCCTAATCTGCATCATCAACCCACGATTAGCTCAGTCAGTTCTCACTTTTGTTTCTTCAGTGAAGAAATATATTTTCAAATTCAACACATGCACATACATACCTTAACCATGCAGACTAAAAGACTGGATTGAGTAGCTGACATACAGAGAATGTTTATAGGGTGACATACTATAAGAAACATTCTACTGCAAGGATAGCCCTACATTTCAAGCAAGAAGGAAAAAAAGACAAGCAATAGAAACCTAACATCTCACACAAGTTATGAGAAGTAAACTTTAAAACTTCACAACTTGTAATTTTAAATTCTATAAAGGGAAATCTCATTTTAACAAATCCTGAAAATGGGTAGGTGCCATCATACCTAAGCAGAAAATAACTTGAAAAACCTACATCATAACCTTGCACCATATTTTGAAACTTTGTATCAAATTAAACTAGACTAGATTGGAGGTTCAATGAAGAATATTTACTATCTCCCTTACATTTCCAAAGGAAAACTTTATTGCGCTTTTAGAATGAAACCTTCCTTTGGATATTTTATAAGGAATATAATACAGTGCCTTCAAAATTATCCTTTGGTCTCTATGCAGGGCACAAGACAAAGAAAATTAAGAAATGCAAGTAAGGGAATCTTTCAATAGGCAAAATTATTTGCCAAAGATTACAGTTTGGATCAGATCAGTTACAGCCTTTTAAATAACTTAAGATAGTAATAATGCTATTTAGATTTTAACATTATTGAAAAATCTTATTTCACCAATAACTGGGTACTGGGAAAAGTTATATAATTATAAGCTATAGTTTAAATAATAAAGTCTGTTTTTCAATATGCTCAGAAGCTAGATCTTCCATCTTTTCTGCCTTGGGCATGAAGTAAAAGCAATTGCTTTCTATTTATCTATATAGGTTTCAGGTAACTCATTATATGAGCCCAATAACTATTGGGGCCTTAGCAGACAAACTGATAGTTTCTTTTTTCATGTAGTTTTATTTAATTAAATGTCCAGAGCTAATTTAGCAAAATGCACTGTTTATAAAAGTTGTTTGCAGTGTTGTTGTAGCTGTCTTGGTCCTAGCATATGAGAGAAACAAGGAGTGTAAGGTAATATTTTTATTAGACCAACTACTGTTGGTAGAAGAGACAAACTTTTGAGTTTCTTCTGGAAGAGGTAACCAGAGAGTTACAGCTAAAGTGGGACAGCATGTTAAGAATAAGGGGTTAATGCATGTTGCAAGAAACCACTTAAAATGGAGTGAGACAACAGTGCGTGAGTTAATAACTTTTATTGGACCAATAAACAATTAACACCTCTGTAGTCATAGGACAAAGGAAAGTTAATAGATTATGAACTGTTATAATGAGTCATAAAACCAATGTCTCTGTTGAGACTATGATTTTTAGTGTATAGCAGAGTTATGAATTTTAATTCCCATTCTCATCTTTTGAATGTGTTGTGCAGATTCCTCTGAGGATGATGACTGTAAAATGGGGATCATAATACTTCCTGGCATTATTGTTCTGTGAAAAGTGTTCACCAATGGTTGATAGGTGTTTGCCCACTTTATCCAAACCATGGGAACAACCAGGGGTACTAGATGGCTCCCCAGCATGCTAATCTCTTCATGGTCCACCTTAGCAAGAATTTCTGGAAAAAATGTACTATGAAACCAATGATTTACCGGGAGATGAATTGATTATATTTTCACCCTCTGGACAGACTATGTAAACTCCCTCATAGATTTCCATCAGTACTTCAACAACCACCACCCCACCCATCAAATTCTCTGGAACACTCACGCACCAGCATCAACTTCCTGGACACCATGATCAGAACCAGCAATGGGACCCTACAGACAACTGTATACAATAAATCACTGGATCACCATGCTTACCTCTACAGATCCAATAACCATCCCAGATGTCCAAAAAAAATCTGTTATCTACAGGCAGGCACTCAGATATCACAGAATATACTCTGAGATGGAAGTCTGGGATACACATCTTATCACGCTTAAAACTGCCTTCACGAAACAAGGACACTCCACCAGACAAGTAGATTGCATCACTGAATAGACCACTCAAATACCCCAAAATAACCTGCTTCAATACAGAAAAAAAAAATCTACCAATCACATACTCCTAGTTGTTTCCTACCACCCCACACTGGAAACCACACGGGGTATCATCAAACAGTTACAACTCATACTTGATGGGGACCAAATCCCGAAAGAAACCTTTCCTGAACCTCCTCTTCTGGCCTTCATATAATACCCCAATCTTCCCATGTTCATCATCAGAAGCAAACTTTCCACAGACTAGGACACATCAACTCAAACCACCTGACCCTACCAGAACAGATGCAAAACCTGCAGACTTCTCTCCACTGCTACAATGATCAACACCCCACAAAACACATCTTTCAAGATCCATGAGTCCTTCGCATGCCTATCACACCATGTGGTGTACCTTATTTAGTTCACTAAATGCCCCAGCAAAAATTATGTAGATGAAACCAAACAGTGACTAAGCTCTCGAATGAACTCAGACATATAAACAATAATAAATAAAAACACCCTATCATCTATGGGTCCTATTGGGATCCAGGAAGTGGGCGGGCTTCTGCCCGCCCATTGCTAAAGGACCTCCCCCCAGCCTAAGGGGAGGATCCACAGGACCAGGAAACCAAATGATTCAGGGGGACAACTAATGAGATAATAGGGACAGGAGTGAGGTCAAAGGGTCAAACAAAGGGAACCTGACGGGGACCTATCATCTATGCGTGAACACTTTTCACAAAGCGATCACTTCATGTCTGACCTATCGGTCTTCATCCAAAAATGAAATCTGCACAGCACCTTCAATAGACAAGCATGAGAACTTAAATTCATAACTCTGCTAGGTATTAAAAATCATGGTCTCAGAGACACTGATTTTATGGCTCATTATGACAATTTGTAACCTACTAACCTTCCTTTGTCCTATAACTTCAGAGATGTTAATTACCCACTTCATTTAAGTAGTTTCCTGCAATGTGTTAAACCTTTATGCTTAACAATCTGTCCCACTATGTATTTAGCTGTGTCTCTGGTTACTTTTTCCAGATCTGAAGAAGAGGCCTGCAAAGCTCAAAATCTCGTCTCTTCCACCAACAGAAGTTGGTCCAATAAAAAGATATTATCTCATGCACCTTGTCTCTGTTTATAAAAGTGAGTCAGTGTTGAATGAAAGAATCAGAGGGGTAGCCGTGTTAGTCTGTACCCACAAAAACAATGAGGAGTCTGGTGGCACCTTAAAAACTAACAGATTTATTTGGGCATAAGCTTTCGTTGGTAAAAAATGCACCTCTTCAGATGCAATGTTGAATGAAAGTCTCCACAGCTCTCTTAACTCAGCCCTTACATTGCAAGGCAGAGTGGTTCAGCCCTTTCATTTTTTGTTAAAAAGGGCACCATTCTTCCACTCCCTGTCCAGAAAACATGACTCTATATATACCTACCAGAGCCATTGGCAACTGATCTCTTCTGCTCCCATCTCTCTTGTCCAATCCAACCTCACGGGTTACAGACAATGTGCGCTTCACAATATATAGGTTTCAGAGTAGCAGCCGTGTTAGTCTGTATCCGCAAAAAGAAGAACAGGAGTACTTGTGGCACCTTAGAGACTAACAAATTTATTAGAGCATAAGCTTTCGTGGACTACAGCCCACTTCTTCGGATGCATAAGTGGGCTGTAGTCCACGAAAGTTTATGCTCTAATAAATTTGTTAGTCTCTAAGGTGCCACAAGTACTCCTGTTCTTCTTTTCACAATATATAGTATCCTTTTGTAGGTATATTTTTACTAAGTATTTTAAATTATTTGTAATTACTTATGTAAGCCCTCAAATGAGCTAGGCCCTTTCAAAACATAGAATAAGTCCGATTTCTGTCCCATAAACGTGCTTACAATCAACACAACACACTTAAAAAGGTAGGGGAAGGAAACAAATACTAGTTTACATGACATGATGGAACGGGAGGGGATGCAATACACAGGGTAAATGATGGTATTATTTGATTGAGACACTAAGTACGATGTGTTTAAAATACACACATGCTCTGCTTGTACACTCCAGATCTACTCCTCTCCTGTCACACCAGTCTTTCCCCCACAGCAAGAGGTTGTAGCAGGTGGTTTATGGAAGGGGGCCAAAGATGGAGACTTTCAAACAGACTGAGCTTGGTCAAAAACGAAAAGTGGGAGGGAGCCACTTCAGTGCAGCAAGGATACTTTCTCATGTTTGCTTTTATAGGTCTAGGCATTCTAACCCTTTTCAGCTGGATCCCAGCTGAGGTCTCTAAAACAGCTTTAAATCAGTGTATCAGTTAAGAGGTTCAGTATCTAGGAGGGTAAAAGTGTCAGAAGGTTCTGAAGCCAAGATCCAGAAAGCAATCCCAAGGCTATGCAATCAAAACTCTTACAGAACCATACACTTAAGGTGACACACCTTTACCCTAATGACCCCAGGCTTCTCAGTCGACACACCATTAAAATCCTGCTTGCCTCTTTGAAAACATAGATGTTAGAGTCCTAATGTTGATAACCCATCTTTAGCAAGATATCATTTCATTAGTTTGTGACAGAGCCCCAGCTTTTCTGACATCTTCAATACTTAATAATGAATATTGAATAATTAATCCAGTAGTTCGTTTGGCTACAATTTATAATGTCACACTATATGAAACACTAGGCAATACAAGCCTAAGTCTAGAGTCAGGTATACATCCATTCTATGGAATATCCACTGGCCTTACAACAAATATATGCTTTATTTGCAGGATGAATTAATATTTTTCTAGTTCACAGATGTTGGGGGTACACATTCTGCACATTAAATATTTTGTTTATTTTTGTATGGTTATTGGCTTTTGTTTCCCGAAATAAACTCTATCTAAATCAGAGGTGTTTCAAGCATCCTATTTGGCTTTTTAATAAAAAATTAAAGCTAAAAGCAGCCCAACCACTGGGGAAGCAACACTAAGAGCAGCAGCAAAGCCAGTAGCCTCTATTTTTAAAGCTGCCTTTTATTTCTGTAATGCTGATGGCCAAACTCTAGCTTTCAGTAACACTTCCCCTTGTGACTGGGCTGCTTTTAACTTTTCCATTTTATTAAAAGAACAAAATTGAGGATATTCCATGACTTCGATTGAGCTTTTCTTAAAATAAAAAATGAAAGTCAAAAGTGGACTAGTCACAAGGGAAGCAATATTGAAAGCAGCATTGGGGCTAACACATACTGCGCTGGGACTACAAAGTGTGTGGATAACATGCTGGTGACGCGATGTGTTTGATTAGAAGAATGTATTCAAACATTCCGGTTTTCCAAACCTGAGAATGAGACTATGCATGTGGGTAAATAATGGGATTTTATCTCTGGTTTCACTTGATTGCTTTTTGAAACTTTCATTTAAAAAAGAAGTCTAAAACAAGACAATTTAAAATATGGCTCAGCATTTATTTCTTCTGGATTGATTTCCCTTTTAGTTCTGCATAGACATTTTCTGTTTCTAAAACCATTTTTGTCATCCCAAAGATCACCCTTTTTTCCAACTAATCACAAAGAACAACAACACGTTCTCAAGGCTATATAACTGGAAATACTTCTACCTAAGTGTTAGGGTAGGAGATAGGATGTAGGTGTAAGTAACAGGTAGTTTCTTCATCATCATGTAATTTCAAAACAGCTCCCTGCAGCAGCGGAGTTTGCAATGGCTTTAGGCTCTGAGTCAAGAAATGATTCTGAGCCAGGGGATTTTGGTGTTGATTGCAACCTCAAGAACAATTTATTGTGAGTAATCATGATTATTATGCAGGGAAGTTGTACAGACCCTGTTGAAGTTCAAAGAAAGTAGAAGGAATTGAAAAAGAGGCATTAAGTTTGAATTCTTCCCTTTTTGATTGCTAACCTATAATGTTGCAACCATCGTTGAAACACCTGTTACAAAATTTACAATGCGGACAGTGAAAATTCGGTCTCTACACAGTATATGCTATAGTTTCTAATTGATGCATTTCCTCATATATCAACTTATTGGTATCTGAAACAGCACACAAAAAAGAAACTGGGACCACATTCTGTTAGACAGAGGGGTGACACGAGTTAATTTCATTGCTGTCAAGAGATATCTTGATGGGTATTTATTGTGTGTTATCATGAGTTACCACAGCTGCAAGGGATTATTTCTACTAGTACTGTAATAATGGCATAAGAGAATACCATAGCCTTTCACAACATTTTAAGTCAGCTATGAAATTAACCCATTTCTTCACTGAAAGAGGGGTCCCTACTGATTTTCTTAAATTCAAAATAAAGGAATGAAAGAATGAATAAATAAATAAATATCAATGGGACTTGGGCACTCCTGTAAATAGGAACCAAGAATGTTTACAGCAACTGCTGGATAATCTAACCTCTCTAGGGCACCCTGCCTAAGGAATTTACAAAACACACTGTTTAGGCTCTTTCAGTCCATGTACAATATACACAACACATTAATTAAGGAATAAAGTTAATTAACAAAAGGACACAATATCAATTAAAGGAGTAAAAGCTACCACTCCAAAAGAGCTCCTAACCCCTTCCCTATGACCCATCAAGCAAAAGCCAGCATAAATAAAATAGGCCTTTTAGCATCTCCTAAAGGTCAACAAACTCCAGCTCCATAAAAACAGTTGCCTTTCATTCAAAATGTCCTGTCCTCAGCCCCCAGTTGCTTATATCTGAAGGCTCTAAGTTTCAGTTTCTCAACTAATTCTCAGTTGCTGAGGAGGATCATGAGGAAAGATGCAATTTCTAAAGCTGCCAGGATCCAAACCATAAAGGATCTGATAGATCAAAACCAACACATTGAATTGCACCTAGAAATTATTTGTAAACTAATATCGACTACAAAGCACAGATGTGCTATAAACTCCTTTAAATAAGTGAGCATTCACATTTGGCACGAGCTGCAGTTTGAGGATGAAAACCTTGTCCACTGAAATCAATGGAAAAACTCCCATTTATTTCAATGGGGACAGGATTTCACCTAAAGAATATGTCTTCACTTCAAGCTGGAGGTGTAAATTCCAGCTTGAGGAGAAATACATGCACTAGCTCTGACTGAGCACCAAGATGGTAGGTACATATTCAGGGCATCTACCCTCTCTCATCACTCGCACTTCCAGTCTACATTCTATTTTTAGCACACTAGCTTAAGCAGAGCTAGTGCAGGTATGTATCTTTGAGCTGGAAATTGCACCTCCAGCTCAAAGTGCAGACATACCTTAAAGTGTCACCTCATTTAAAGTGCACAAGGGTAATCCAGTCTTGATGTAACAAAGGCAGGGATATCTGTGGCAATGTCTGCATCCCACAGAAAGGTCATATTCTCCTTGCTATATTTAGAAAGCAGCAGCAGCTACCCTAACTGACCATCTAAAAGCAACTGGGGATCTAAAAAGACCTAAATTAGCTAGTAGTACACCCTACTAGCAAAAGTAGGGCAAAACCTCTATATTAAGAAAGAAATATCAGCTCGCCTATCTGCTCCAGATGCTTCTCCCAACTGGACAGCATTACCTCTGTTTTGCCTGGACTGAACTACACCCAAATAGCCCTTATCCAAATCCCAATCTCATCTAAACATCAGAAGTTTGAGATTGTACTGTATAGATCTGATGCAAAGGAGATGAGGGTCACAAGCATACTGTTATCTCTCTCTCGGACATTAACAGATACATTGAACAAGAGGAATAGTAAAACAGAATCTTGCAGCACCCTGCACGAGAGTTCCTTTGGGGTACAAGAGCAATCACCCACTATTAACCTCTAGGTCGTCTTTAAAAGACTAGAGCCACTTCTGTGCCACTCAGTCATCCTTGCCAGGGTCTTCAGGAAGGTTAACAAAGCCTCATGGTCAGTGACTAGTGACAGATCAAAAAGCATTAGCAACATACTAATACTAGCAATAGTATTTAATTTTTGTCTACTGATGACAGGATATCATTGAGCAACAAGATTTCCTGTTATTATAAGGAGCATGGATAATAGCTGCTGCTGCCGACATTTCTTCTAAACCTGGGTTAAATTTACATAATTTTGTTTGCAGAATTTGGGGCAAAATTTTTTTTTTTTAATTGCTTTTTTAAAAAAGTATATATTTGATCCATTAAAATGCATACTGAGTTTTTCCTGCTTCATCAAATGATCATTTGATCCCAGCAAAGATGAATTTCCTTGGTATTCTTTGATATGCATATATTATATATGTAGTCTCACCTGGCCCTTCTGGGTTCTGTTTTATGGCATTTAAGTTCTCTCATGAAGCAGATGATTTTACTTGCTCTAACTGACAGTGCTGAAAAAGGGATCTGGGGTAAAAGCCTTTTTTCTCTGACCCTCCAGTCTGTAAGAGTTAGAAAAAATGAATATATTCTCAGAAACTTATACTTACCCCATCATCCTGTTGATCAAATCAGGTATGTGTTTTTTAGAGAGAACTCTAAGCCTTTTCAGAGTCTTACTTAGGCCAACTGAAAGCATAGATCTCCCTTCTGGATTTTGTTTTGTTTAATATGTAGAAATAGGATTCTTGTGGGAGAAAAAGAACATTTCTTAGGTGGGAGACATTAGGTGCTTTTTCTTTTTCCCACCCCTCCATCTTTACCCTGGGGAATGCTACATTAACTAGCATATGAATATATCTTTCTTTCATGTTTGTAATATAACAGCATTATTCTTTCCTTCACCTGCTGACCAGCAGTTACATTCACCCCTTTTTATGTTTCTCGGGTTAGCAGCTATCTGGAAATTATAAATATTTTTATGAGTTCTTTGTCCATGTCAGTGGAGACACTGTGTGTTTTGTTTATGTTTAGAAATACCTTGGAAGAGAGTGAATGTTATCTTTTAAGACTTGCAGAAAGCCTGACAAAAAGATTAGCTTATTTGCCATGGAAAATGGGGTTTGGCACATCCTCCCTCTACAAATTGTTTAAACCATATATTTAACCAGAAATTTAAACCAGAAAGCTGCCAAGGGGCAGTAAGTTTTTTTTAAAAAAATAATGTATATGTGCAAAATGAAAATGTATTATGCGCTCACCTGGATACTAGTTGCCCTAGGCTAGTGTAGTGGTTTTGGAGGAGAGTGACTTGGGGTGGGAGGCAAGTAGGGGAGAAAGAGGATGGATGATATGTAAGTGAACAGAGGCAAATGTGCATCTATTATTTTTACAATGGAAGCAGCCATACTTCTCTTCTGGAAGTTCACAGGAATTATAACCTCTTGTTTATAGTTTCTCTTTTTATACTTTTACCTATTATAATTGTATTTTTTATTTCAGAATTACTGAATAGAGTTGAATAATGTTTGTGTATTTGTACTGTGTTATTTACAATGTATAAACAACTTATGTACTTTCTCTGGAAAACCTGAATTGAATTGAGATTATATCCCTTTCTGATTAAACGCTATAGCAGCATAAGTCTTTGAGCCTGGTGAATAGCCTATAGTCCATTTCCTGGATGAATTTTTAAAGCTCAAATAAGATGTTTTAGAAGACTTAAGCCCAGCACCTTTCAGAAAATTCACTAGCTGCACTATTAATAATACTTTGAATATCCATTGCATCTTCCATCCACAGTTATAAAAGCACTTTACAAACTTTAGTGGATTCAGCCCTATGAGGCTGGTATTATTATCCCCATTTTACAGATGAGAAAACGGAATCAAGAGAAATTAAGGAAAACATTTTAAAGTATGTCCACTAATTTTGCATGTTAGATACCCAATTGGGCACCCAAAAATTGAAACACCCTAAGTTAGTGGACATTTTTGAGAATTTTGGTATAAACAATTGCCAAGGTTACACAGGAAATCTGCAGCAGAACCCAAATCTTTCTAGACTTCCACTTCTAGGCTTTAACCACAAAATAAACCTTCCTTTCTGAACAGATAAATTACATAGAGGAGAGTAAGGTCAACCACAGAAAATCCTAGGACAGAAGAAGAAATGGGCCTTCCTGTGGGGAATAAGCTGACTAATTGCATTCACCTCCAAAGTGATACTAGTTTTTAAACTGCCTAAAAACAAAATTTAAAAGAAAACTTACAAAGGCCTCTTTCACCCACCCATTCATATTTAGTTAATATAACAAAACAAACTAACAGGTTGGCTGCTGGCATTTAAAGTTATCTTGAAATATAGGGCCTGATTCTCTACTCTTTTAGTCCATAAAGTTACAGCAGTGTAAAACTGGTGTGAAGGAGGCTGTTAGATTGGTAGCAAATGGCAAACACTTGGATGCCTTACATGAATAAAAACAATCAATTGTAAAATAGCAAAAAACAAATCCTTCAAGTTGCTAAAAGGCCCGACAACAGAACAGTCTCCCTCTCTCTGGCCATAACAATATTCCCCAATCCCGTTGATTAAATTTAAACAAAGGTATTTCAAAGGCTTGACCAAACAGAGGCCTCACACAAAGCCCTGAAGTGTTCTAGCACGCAGATTACTGATCGCGACAGATGCTCCACATTTTTTAAAGGAATTTTTAACTTCTTAGTGCAGAGTAAATATAATGACATGTATTTATTGTTGCCTCTGGCACTCTTTGAAGCTACTGACTTAACTTCCAGATATCAACAACAAAATATTCTAAATAAATACAGTACCACCAAAACTCTGACACATGGTTAGGGCATCAGTCTCCTCCTCTGTCATGCAGACATCTAAGGGGAGCAAAGTGGAGGAGGAAGCCACCAGGTCATCTAGTTAAGTAAACATCATCAGTTATAGCCAGGGAGAAAAGCCAAGGCCCCAGAGAAGCAAAAACTCCTTCTACTGTGTGGCATATTGAAATTTGTGTTAAAATGAAAAGCCATCACTCTAATATATAAGGGTTTTCCTCGTCCTTCTTGCAGGCTGGGGGCTCTTCAGGGAAGGATGTGATTTGGATCTTTCAGCAGACAGACTAAGTGAATCAGCTTAGAGTAAGGTGGGTTCAGTTGTGCCTTTTTGGGGGCATCGTGCTTTGTCTCTCTCTGTTTTGTGGTTCCTTTTTGTTATTCTCTAAGTCTAAGAAATAAAGTTGTGTAACCTTCCAACAATAATGTTTTTTGTTTTTATTAAACTTCTTTTTTGTAGGCTATGAATATAACATACTGCTCCCCAGTTTTACAAACAGCTGTATAAGGGCAGGAAACAGTTTTCAGCAGCTTCCCTCCCTTCTCTTGTTTGTAGCTGGTGTGGTGGGCCCTTCATGTATTTAACTCCCAACCAAGTCTGTGTGCTCTCCTTTGCCTCCCTGTGACACATTGGGACTCACCACCATGGCGCCTCCCACTGATTGTTCTGGGAATTAGTTCAGTCCATGGGGAGCGCCCTCTGCTGGTGGTGTCCCATCCATCCTCTGCTCCTCAGTTGTGGTCTGGACCCGCATAGCTCCCTGCTCGGCAGAGTCCTCTTCAGGACACTGACTTCAGGACACTGCCTCCTTCTCTCCCCTAGTCCATCCTCACCCCCTTCCGGGGGGAGGGGAAGTTGTTCAGCAGTCCTTGCACTGGCCTCAGTGGCCAACCACAACCTCCAAAGTCTAGCCCCTTGTCTCAAGCGCTGGTTGCAGTTTGTCTCAGCCACCCTACTGCATGGCCAGGTGCAGTACAAGGCAGAAGGGGGGGAGGGGAGACCCAGGCCCATCCACTACTCTGGGTCCCGACCCAGGGACCCTCTAGTGGCAGCCTCCCTGCCCTCCTTCTCTCCCCTTGTTCAACTGTCTCTGGGCCACTTCCCCTCTGGCCCTTCGCACCCTCTAGACCCTTTCTCTCAGGGCCCGCAGTCTGGCAGGTTTGGGGCTGGAGCCCTTCTGTGCTCCCCCTGAGCCTGCCCAGCACTGCTCTGTCCAAGGTGCTGGTCTCCTGCTCTGGAGACAGACCTTCCCCCATGAAGGTCTGGGACAGACTGCTTGCTCCCTTCCTGAGCAGTCTTTTTATAGGGCTGAGCTCTGGGCCCCGATTGGCTCCCACTAAGCCCTTCTCTGATTGGCTGCCTGTCTGTACAGGCCCACTGGCCTGCTGCAGCCTAAATTCTCCAGGAGTGGAGCAGCCGCCCTACTATACTCCCATACTAGAACTATAGGGAGAAGCAGAAGAGAGAAATGTCCCCTTTCACACACAAATAGAGTCACCCGATTGATCCTTGAGAGTCTGATCCAAAGACTATTGAAGTTAATGTTAGGCTTTCCATTAATTTCAATGGGTATTGGATAAGGCAGTAGGTGCTGCTCAGATCTCCTGAAAACTGTTCCATCTCACTAGGATATGAGGTGTGGACTGGAAATTAGAAAATCTGAACTCTATTTAGGCTACTTAAATATTTTTAAATAGTGTTTTAAGAGTTCAGGACTCATTTTTGGAAGTGTGATGTACTTTACCTATGGCAGCACTCACATCCTCAGTGGTGAGTTAAAGTTTGTGTCAGTTCTTATTCAATTTGAACTGATTCACCCATTTCCAAGATTCAGCTTGTAAAATGTACCAAAGCAATTTGATCTGCAGTTTCCTAATGAATGTGTAGAAAAAAAACATTAACAAGTTCATGACACACATATTTAATTTAAGAGTAAACAACATCACTAGGAAAAAACTGTTTTCACTTATTGAAAAGACTCGTGAAATTGAAAGGAAAAAGGCAGGTGTTTGTAGCCCTTATGAAGCTGACAAAAGGAGCAAAATTTGCTAGTCTTTAAAAAAAATAGCCAGTTTCATTTTTGCACCAAACTTTTGCACACAGCTCTAACTCCTCAATTAATAATAAATAAACAAATATCGCTTGCAGGTTGTTCTCAGACACCATAATGTAATCGGAGTTCATTGATCTCCGGTCTAAAATACTTGGAGAGGTATACGCATTCCTGGCCAGAACAATTCTGTAGCTGAATCCCTTATTTTTGTTAAGAGATTTTTTTATGAAATATCCTTGATTCTAGATCAACCATTGCAGACTGAATGCTCTTACACTGAAAGCTGTGTGAGAATTCTCCCTGGGCTTCTGGGAATGCCAGATTGATTTGTGTTACCAACATTTAGTAGAGCACTAGGTTACTACAAAAAATGATTTTGAGATACCATCTCAAGTTGAAATCCATAGCTGTAGGAAATGATATTTTAAACTGGATTCTCCTGCTGGATTTTGGAAACTTCAAATTGCCTTGAATAACCTGAACACACATACTCTTAAATTACTCTTGAGACATTTATACTAAGTAGACAGAGCAACCTAACTCAACCTAATTCAGATATTCATCTAAGCTCTATTGCATTTTAATCTAATTTTAAAGATATTTTTAATGACATTTTGGGTTTGAGAGTGTACTGAAATGAAAATACTGAGTGAAGGACAAAAATCCATTTGACAAAACAGGTTACTGAGGAACTCTCTGAGGCTTAAGCTGTTGAAAAGATTTAATTTTTTAAGACAGCCATTTTCTCCATCATGCTATGGTTCACCCTTTTCATTCTTTATCCTCTGTCCCACTCAAGCAGCTATGATTTAGGATCAGTTCACTCTGTTTAAAACCCATTGTAAAAATGTCAGGGTTCATATAGTTCATTGCTATAGATGACCTTGTTGTACTCTTTGCTCTTACATCACTTCTTTTAATTTCAACTTCCATTAATCATCCCTATTACTGTCTAATTACAATGCATCCATTACATTGTTGGGTTTTGTTTGCTTGGTTTTTATTTTCTTCCCCATCATGTGCACTCCATTCTTTAAAGATCTTCATAACTACTCTTGTCTTATTCTTCCTTCTTTTACTCTTAATCATTTACTCTGGTTATATAATTATATTCCACCTGTTCTTGCAGCGACTGCTTGTTGATGCCTTTCTTTTAAGTTTCATATATGTTCAGTAAGCAGTAAGTCACTTAACATATGACATTATTCTTGCTCATAGACTCATAGACTTTAAGGTCAGAAGGGACCATTATGATCATCTAGTCTGATCTCCCGCATGATGCAGGCCACAAAAGCTGAGCCACCCCCTTTCCCTTAACTCAGCTGTTGAAGTCACCAAATCCTGTGATTTAAAGACTTCAAGTCGCAGAGACTCCTCCAGCTAGCGAATCCTGCCCCATGCTATGGAGGAAGGCGAAAAACCTCCAGGGCCTCTGCCAATCTACCCTGGAGGAAAATTCCTTCCTGACCCCAAATATGGCGATCTGTAGAACCCCGAGCATGCAGGCAAGATTCTCCAGCCAGACCCTCATTGACCATTGATAATATTTACCAGCGATGGCACGTTGTTGACTAATTGACTAAAATCACATTATCCCATCAAACCATTCCCTCCATAAACTTATCTAGCTTAATCTTAAAGCCAGAGAGGTCTTTTGCCCCCACTGTTTCCCTCGGAAGGCTGTTCCAAAATTTCACCCCTCTTATGGTTAGAAACCTTCATCTAATTTCAAGCCTAAACTTCCCCACGGCCAGTTTATATCCATTCGTTCTCGTGTCCACATTAGTACTGAGCTAAAATAATTCCTCTCCCTCCCTGGTATTTATCCCTCTGATATATTTAAAGAGAGCAATCATGTCCCCCCTCAGCATTCTTTTGGTTAGGGTAAACAAACCGAGCTCCTCGAGTCTCCTTTCATACGACAGGTTTTCCATTCCTCTGATCGTCCTAGTGGCCCTTCTCTGTACCCGTTCCAGTTTGAGTTCATCCTTTTTAAACATGGGAGACCAGAACTGCACACAGTACTCCAAATGTGGTCTCACCAGTGCCTTGTATAACGGAAGCAGCACCTCCTTATCCCTACTAGATATACCTCGCCTAATGCATCCCAAGACCGCATTAGCTTTTTTTACGGCCACATCACATTGCCGACTCATAGTCATCCTGTGGTCAACCAGGACTCTGAGGTCCTTCTCCTCCTCTGTTACTTCCAACCGATGCGTCCCCAGCTTATAACTAAAATTCTTGTTAGTCATCCCTAAATGCATCACCTTACACTTTTCACTATTAAATTTCATCCTATTACTATTACTCCAATTTACAAGGTCATCCAAGTCTCCCTGCAGGATATCCCGATCCTTCTCTGAATTGGCAATCCCTCCCAACTTTGTGTCATCCGCAAACTTTATCAGCCCACTCCTACATTTGGTTCCGAGGTCAGTAATAAATAGATTAAATAAAATCAGACCCAAAACCGAACCTTGAGGAACTCCACTGGTGACCTCCCTCCAACCTGACCGTTTCCCTTTCAGTATGACCCGCTGCAGTCTCCCCTTTAACCAGTTCTTTATCCACCTCTGGATTTTCATATCGATCCCCATCTTTTCCAATTTAACCAATAATTCCTCGTGTGGTACCGTATCAAATGCTTTACTGAAATCGAGGTATATTAGATCCACCGCATTTCCCTTATCTAAAAAGTCTGTTACTTTCTCAAAGAAGGAGATCAGGTTGGTTTGGCACGATCTGCCTTTCGTAAAACCGTGTTGTAATTTGTCCCAATTGCCATTGACCTCAAGGTCCTTAACTACTTTCTCCTTCAAAATTTTTTCCAAGACCTTGCATACTACAGATGTTAAACTAACAGGCCTGTAGTTACCCGGGTCACTTTTTTTCCCCTTCTTGAAAATAGGAACCACATTAGCTATTCTCCAGTCCAACGGTACCACCCCCGAGTTTACCGATACATTAAAAATTTTTGCTAACGGGCTTGCAATTTTTTGTGCCAGTTCCTTCAATATTCTCGGATGAAGATCATCCGGTCCGCCCGATTTAGTCCCGTTAAGCTGTTCAAGTTTGGCTTCTACCTCGGATACGGTAATGTCAATCCCCCCTCCATTATTCCCCTCTGTCACGCTGCCACTATTCCTAAGCCCTTCATTAGCCTCATTAAAGACCGATGCAAAATATTCGTTTAGATATTGTGCCATGCCTAGATTATCCTTAATCTTCACTCCATCTACAGTCTTCAGCGGTCCCACTTCTTCTTTCTTTGTTTTCTTCCTATTTATATGGCTATAAAACCTCTTACTATTGGTTTTAATTCCCCTCGCAAGGTCCAACTCTACACGGCTTTTGGCCTTTCTCACTCCATCTCTACATGCTCTGACCTCAATAAGGTAGGTTTCCTTGCTGATCCCTCCCCTCTTCCACTCTTTGTACGCTTTCTGTTTTTTCTTAATCACCCCTTTGAGACGCTCGCTCTTCCAGCTTGGTCTAAATCTCTTGTCTACTAACCGTTTACCCTTCCTTGGGATACAGGCCTCCGACAGCTCCTGCAACTTCAACTTGAAATAATCCCAGGCGCCATCTGCCTTTAGATCCATAAATATGTTAGCCCAATCCACTTCCCTAACCAGTCCCCTTAATTTATTAAAATGAGCCTTTTTGAAATTGTAAACCCTAGTCTCTGATTTAATTCTGTTAATCCTTCCATTTAGTTTAAATCGAATTAGCTCATGATCACGCGAGCCAAGGTTGTCCCCTACAACCATTTCCTCAATGAAGTCGTCACTACTCACCAAAACCAAATCTAAAATGGCATCCCCCCTCGTCGGTTCAGCTACTACTTGATGAAGGAATTCATTGCTAGCACGTCTAGGAACATCTGAGCCCTATTATTGTTACTAGCATTTGTACCCCAATCTATATCTGGGAAGTTAAAGTCTCCCATGATTACACAGTTCCTATTAGTATTTACTTCCCTAAAAACATTAAATAGTTCTCTGTCCGTATCCACGCTAGATCCCGGCGGTCTATAGCACACCCCAAGCACTATCCCAGGGGAGGCTCTAGTAGTTCTTTTACCCAGTGTGAGTATTGCCCAGGCAGACTCTGTCTTATCCATTCCATCAGTTATTATTTCTTTACAGTTTACCTCTTTATTGACATTCAATGCTACTCCCCCACCTTTACCTTTGTTCTGGTCGTTCCTAAACAGCACATATCCTTCCATACCTGTACTCCAGTCATGACTATGGTTCCACCATGTTTCGGTTATTCCTATGATATCCGGTTTCATTTCTCGGACCAGGAGCTCCAATTCCTCCATTTTGTTACTTAGGCTTCTCGCATTGGTGTATAAACATCTTAATGTATGCCGTTTAGCCTCTCTCCCATTAGTTAAGTAATTTTGTACGGACCCCGTACTGTCCATCCCCACCGTCCTTCTTATGTCCAATCCCTTCCCCCTAGCTATATCTGTTCTTGTCTCATCACTCTCCTTTTCAATGTTGGATTCTGGCGTGGAGATTAACTGGACATTTCCCAACCGTCTCCCCCCAATTCCTAGTTTAAAACTCTTTTGATAAGATGAGCCAGCCTCCCTCCGAGAAGTCTGTTTCCTTCCCTACTCAGGTGAAGTCCATCCCGTGAGAACAGTTGTCTGTCCCCGAAAGCCTCCCAGTGGCCATACATCCCAAAGCCCTCCTTATAGCACCACTCCCTTAGCCAGCTATTTATCCTCACAATCCTGTCAGCCCTTTGCTGCCCTTCTCTAGGAACAGGCAGAATCCCACTGAAGATGATCTGAGTCTCGATTTCCTTGAGCGTCTTCCCTAGTCTGGTATAATCTCCCTTGATTCTCTCTAACGAGAACCTAGCCGTGTCATTTGTTCCCACATGAAGGATGATCAAGGGGTTCTTACCTGCTTCTTTTAGGATCCTTTTCAACCGCAGGTCCACATCCCGTATATTAGCGCCCGGTAGACAGCACACCCTTCTGTTCTCTGGGTCTGTCCTGGTCACAGGCCTGTCTAACCTCCTCAGTAAGGAGTCCCCAATCACGTAAACTTTGCCTTGTGACAGTGCGATCTACTAATCTATCCCCTGTTCCCTTGCTAATGGTATTGATATATTTAACTGGACTTCAATTCGACTGGACTTCTTTTCATATACTTTCCTCAATACGAAGCACCTCATACTTGCTCCAAGTAGTTTGAAAAGTCCCCTCTTGTGGCTGTTGCAATTATTATTAGGTCCAATATTACATTTTCTATTCAGCTCCTTATTTGTCTTGAATGCCTTTTACCCTCACTCAACCTGCATTCTCCAGACAATGTATTCGACATCTCTGCCATTTAATTACTAGCTAGCCTAAATCCTCCTGCTTTAATGGAATTTTCTAATCATCTTTCTATAAACTTTCTTTAGCCAATATTTTTATTAGATATTTCAACATTTGCATCAATAATTCCTTTAATTAATTTGTCTCAAAGTTTGTTTCTCTTACCTTTTAATTTCCCCATCCATTAGCACACAAATTCTCTGTCTTTTTCTTAGTTTTTTTTCTCTCTCTTTAGTTTAATAACTAGGTTCTAAGTTTTGTTGATGGTTTTCTGTTTGGTTTATGTTTGATTGCATTTGGCCTAAATATTTTTAAGAATAATGATTAATCAACCTCCTGAATGCACTGCTGCTATCACAACACAAAAATGTCATTAAGGTGAAGTTAAGGTTGCAAGTACCTAGCAGAGGGCTGAGTATCTATTATTTTTCAAGGACTTTAAAAAAAAAAAACCTATCAAACAAAACAGTCCTTAAACATCAAAAACCCAGGAAATATAGATTCAAAGTTGCACTTCTTGGTGAAAGCACACAAACTACTTAACTGTGATCCTGTGAACACAGTTCACCGCTCACCATCTCCCTTCTTTGCAGGTTTCCATACTTGTGAAGTTCTGAGCACTGCCTGTGAGGTATTGAGCACCCCCACCCAGGGGAACGATGATGCTCCCTGGCATTCAGAAGAAATGCTAGAGGCTCCCTGCTCCTATACCTTTCTCTACTTTCCATGGGGAAAATATCCTGATATCCCTAATCCCTATGCAACTGGCTCCTCCCAAGTTCTTGTCTCCCTGGTTCTAATATCTGACTCCCTTTCTCCTAGCCAGAAAGCCTTTCCTCAATGCCCCAACTCCTCCTTATTCCTACCAACAAAGGCATCAATGCATCCCAGTTCCCCTCAAATCTCCCAGATCCTAATTGCTTGCCTCCCACTCACGCCTTCACTTCAACCCCTTTTTTCCTCAAATGAGGCTCCCTGCTCACTCCTCCCTCCAAGACCGTGGCTCCATCCTCTGTTCCCTGCTAAGTGCAAGCCAGCCCCTCGATTCACAATTCATGTCCCCTCCACCCAAGATCACTGGCTCTGGCCCCTACAGTAGACATCCGCTTCTCTCCTTCTACAAGCTGACATAAAAAGGGAAAATCTGCTTGTCTGCTTCATTTTCAGGGATACATGCACAGAAATATTAGCAGCAGTTATTGAAGGAAATGAAATTTGAATTCATAGACATCTAGTGCCCAGACCAGTGTACCTTATCCTTGGCTAGAGTATCTCAGGGGAATTTCCATACCTGAGGGAGGTGGGGAAATCTCTTGAATATAAAGATTGTCTGACAAAATTCAGGACAGATGGCAACCTGCTCTTCTTCTGTACCTCAAGTCCCAATTCCCCACAAGCCCAGGCTTGGCAACTCCATGCTTACATTTGCCCACCTGCTTCCCTCTCACTATGGTGCTCTCCTGACCTCCCACCACCACTCCAACTCTCATACTAAACCCCTAGGAGTCAGCTCCTCTCACCAGTGGAATCTCTTTGGAGGGGGTGAGGAGCTGATAGCCTATTCTCTCTCTCCCACTGTCTTCAGTGGTAGTTATGTCCCCCCATCTTCAAGGGGGACACCTTCAATGGAAACTGCCTTCACAATCTCACAGAGAAGATGAAGTTCATCAGGGAAAGGGATGCTTCTCTTTGCCCACCAGGTAGAACCCAGCCCCCCAGGCAATTGAAAAGTGCAACATCTGACCCAGAAGAAACACGACCCTGGGGGGGCTACCTTGTGGTGAGGGAAGCTCCATGCCTGCTGTGATAGGGAAATCCAGACTGTTAAAGAAAGACAGAGATCTCTGAGTTTTGACTAGTTCAGCCTGCCAATGAGGCCTGGCTCTGGCTGGTGATAGAAGGGCAGTGACAATTCTCCCCATGTTGCTAGTGCTCTGTAAGACTGTGGTGCAGTGGATCTTCTTGGGGAAGAGTGAAAACAGTGGGAGGGGAGGGAAAGAATACATTGGGCCTGCCCAAAAGACTACCAGAAGACTTCTTGTGGTAGGAGATCAGAGCCAGGTCACTGGGTGTTAGGCGTATTGGACCAGAAAGAACAATTGCATATGGGGACACTGGGGAGCAGGGAGGAGGTGAGGCAACAGGAACCATAGATGGAACAATTTGCACTTTGTTTGTAAAGCTGAGTAGGTGTCAGCTCTGCCACCCTGCTGAGGAACTGGTCTGTCCACCAGCCTATGCAGCAACCTCTGATTCAGAGGTCCTCTGCAAAATGTGGAGAAATGAGGAAGGGTAGCTAATATGGCAGGAACTTCCCTATAGACTAATGGTTTTCCTTGCAGGCCAATAGGAGGGTCTGAAACCTGTAAGTATATCTTTTTCTCCTCACACACAATTTGTTTTTGAATGAAGTTGAATATACTGTTTTTGTGATTAATAAATGTGAAACTTTCAGTTACAAAAATTGTTATAATGCACATCAGATCACTGTTAATTCTGAGCACTCTTCTTTTTTTCAGTAAATTTTCATTATCATTCCCTACTAACTAGTGCAGTTTCTCTGTTTCTACCTAGGAGTCGATTATCTTCACCTTATATAAAAACACTAGAAATTTTACTCTACCTCATGTTTGATGATTTTCTGTCTTCTGATTCTCCCTCCACATAACAGCTATTATTAATGATCTTTTTTTCAGTGGCACATTTCATGAAGCTTTTAAAGTGGCTACTTTCCCTGCACCCTTCCTTAAGAAGTCTTTATGCAGTTCAAATCCCATAGCTAACTATTATGCTTTTTCTTGGTAAAGTTCTTTAAAAGATATTCTGTTCTTAACTTTCCAAACACCTTGTTAATAATAATCTCTTTGATTGTTTCCAACTAGGATAGATTTTCATCTCTGGCATAGCACAAAACTGCTCTGTTCCACTTACAGGAGTTGAGGATCTTTTCAATCTTAGCTAGTGATCAGGGTTCATTCCCCCTCCTCATTATTTTAGACTACAGTACTGAATTTGACAATATTGACCTTAATATTTTATTACCTGGACCACATGACAATATTTCTAGTTCCCAACAGTTTTATTCCCATGTTTTCACTTGTTCTTCTATTTATTATGTCCATATGCTTTTGAAACATTTACTAGAGTCCTGTCCTCTTTTTATTTCTCTCTTTATCTTCTTTCTCTTGATTACTTGAATAATATTGAAAAAGTAATAATAATCATATGAAAACTTGGGTTTATAATGAAAACTATGACAGAACCTTTACTCTAGAGCCTGTAGTAGGTGCTACTTACAGATGCTAATGGATTTTTGCTATTGATTTCAACAGGAGCAGGACCTTATTTTGTTAGAGGTACTTTCATTTTTGTGCAGTAAGGAAGATCCTGTGTTCCTCAGAGCAAATTGTACAATTTAACGTAGAATACTTGTATGTCAATTCACTAGTCATAGCTAATTAAATATTTCCCATATGCATTTCATATGATGACTTCTTTAGTATCAAATGTTCTCCAACTGTCAGTTATTTATTTATAGGCATACGTAAAGCACTAATCATTGGCTTATTTGAGCACCTCACAATGATTAAAGATACATCAAAATTATTCCTAGAGGGCACAACTCTTCTCTCCCTGCTTTGAAGCTCTTTCTTTACCATAAGGTTCTAGTGGTTGAGACCTCCTGTGTTGTATGTCATTATCACAACATTGTTAGGTAAATGATCATTTAAACAGGTGTGCCGAGAAGTGTGCTTGAAGGTCATGTGATTTGGGGGATCTTGTTCAGAATCAGCTGAGAACATCCTTCCCATGACATGAAACCTGTACTCTGTCAGCTAAAGTGTGAGCATAACAGTCATAGAGAGAAACTTTAAGAGACAGTTGTGAGGAAACTGGGCCCTAACCTTTCATAGGCATAATGATGAGGAAAAGGACCTGGACAATGTCTACAAGTTATGCACCTTCAGTACCCAGAGGCACTCTCCAGCTTCTATTTACTCTTCTCATGTTCAATCTGCCAGTGCTTGCACTTGGTCTTTCTTTCTTTCTTGTGTAATTTTAGCTGGAAATACTGTCCCAGACTTATTAAGTCTGTGTCTGCCAGACCAACTGTCATAACCTGAACCAAAGTACTCCCTGTTGTGCTACACACTTCATCACAACCAGATGACAGTCCTATAGTATTTGTCCACTGCTAAGGCGTTCCAACTTTGTTTTTCAATAGAAAACCATTCATTTGGGATACTGTTCTTTAGTTAGGCTACTACCACAGAAAATTTACTTTTTCAAATGGCCCAGTAAAATTGTTTCAACTATGTTATCTAAGGAGAATTACTTACTTGTAATTCTGATTAGTTGAAGATATTATTGTGCAGAATTCTCAGCCTGGGTCATGTGCTTCCCCAGCATAAGACAGATGAATCTCCCAGAGCTCAAGTTTGTGGTCTCTAAAGCTAGGGCACAGCTATCCCACTACTGGTAATCACATACTGCCTGGACTCTAGCCATAGCACTTGGAACAATCCAGTATGTTCTGGGCAGTACAGAAAGCAATGGCTCCTTAAAGAAATAAACAACAAATCCCAAAACAAAATGACTGAAAATTAATGCTTCAAATAAAAACATGTAAAGATAACTACTAACCTTGAAATGTTCCTCTGCAAATTTTGAGGGGAAATGAAGGGCAGAGGGAGCGCACATCTTCAGAGAAGCATAACTGCAACTTAAGTATATCCACTTTCTCTAAAAATACATAGTGTAAATTATAAACAAGGTGACAGAATCCAGATCTGAAATCCAGACTTCCCAAGTTCTGGGTTGTTCAGATCTGGGTTTGATTTGGCCTACTAGAGGGACTGAGATCAAACATGAAATTCAGATCTGGATATGGGTTTGGATTCCAACATTGTAGTGGGTGGACACCTGCTCCTGCCTGGAAGGGCTTGAAAGCAGCCCTGGAGAGGGCTGCAGCTCTAAAAGCTGGACTGATTGAGGAAGTGGCTGCAGCTGGGCCACACCCCAATCAGGTCACAGCTGGCCTGTATAAAAAGGCTGGGAGCCAGAAGCTCAGTAGTCTCTCTCTGTGTTCAGAGAGAGAAGGGCCTGGCTGCAGGGAGCTTAACTAAGTGCCTAGAGTGGAGCAGGGGTGGGGAGCTCTGGCCTAGGAAAGCCCCAGGCTGCAGGCCTGGTAAGGCCTATTAGGTACTGGGTTGCAGGAGGCAGCCCATGGGTAGGCAGAGGCAGCAAGTCTGAACTCCTTTGCCTGTGATGAGTGGCTGATACTGCAATCTGCCCCAGTGAACGGGGGCTAGATGGAGACTGGGCAGTAGCCAAGACTAAGGTGAAGTGGGGATAGTGGGTGGGGGTTCCCTGGGAAGGGGAGACCCTAAGACTGAGGGGTTACCGCCAGGGGGCAGCACCCAGAGAAAAGAGGCACCAGGGTCCTGGGAGGGACATGGGGCCAGCGGCAAGGCAGATCACCAGCCTGCAGAGGGCGCTCCAAGCCTGGCAGAGCTAATTCCCAACAGAGACCAGCAGGAGGTGCCACAGGGATGAGTCCCACACTGTTACAAACATGCACAAAGTTTGAGGGTATTTGGAACTGGGAATTTGGTTTGGATTCAGCTACTGCATATATTCTTTTTGTGACATAGTAGGAGGGAAGAGAAGGCCACAGGCTAAACTGAATTTAAGTTAGGGAATATGTGTATTTGTTTTGAATGAGGCATATGGATTGTAGTAAATGCACAGAATGTATGATCCACGACTCTGAGCTACAAATAAAAACCATAGCATCTCAATATCACCAGACAGACCTAAATTCCCTCAAGAGCCAGTAACAGCAAGTGAAATAGCAGCAGTGACAAAATTAGTCAGACTTCCCAGCCTAGTCCTCAAGTAGGTTCCCTTTCCACCACTTTCAATTTGTAGCCAAAGCCTTAGTAAGCTTGTCCTATGGTGGCTGTACACTGTGAAAAATCACATGGTTAAAGATTAGCAAACGAAAGCTTTAATACACTGTCACCATGTTGAAGCAGTAGCAGATAAACTGGCCTTCTCCACAGCAGACTACCACAGACTTTTCAGAGAAGAAAGTGAATTTCAGAGACAAATCATATGCATTGAAATACAGAGGACCACAAGGAACCCAGGGCCAATCCCACCCATGCAAAGTTTATTTTTACTTAGCTAAAGGCAGCCAAATACAAATATTCCACTGCACAAAAACTATAAATGGTATGGGGGAGGTGGATTTTGTTTTGGTTTTGGCTATATCTCAACTGTCATCTTTTGGTTTTGCCTGAAAAGGGCAAAAACTTGTTTGATTCGAGGTTCTGTTTTTTAGAATCATGAGCCACAGGAATAGAGTATTTCACATGTTCTGAGTCTCTTCTCATTAACTGTTACCCATAGATTGAAATAATACTCTCTTCCCGTCCAATAAAGAATTCTTACCCTGCTTCTACTAAGAAGGAAATACAATTTAAAAAATGAAAACCCCACAAAGAATGTAAGAGCATGCAGTAAACCAGCCTACCCATTGCTCAGCTACATATAAAAGCTCACAGTAAATCACAGTAACACTGCAATAAAACTACATAGAAAAGGACACACTAAATCACCCTCCACTTTGTATTAAATATAAGAACACAAAGAAAATAAATGTAAAATTGGGGGGAAATATTTATAACTAGAGATGAGGGAGCCTCCAAATATTTTGGAATTTTGTTTAGATAAATATGCGAAAGTCTGGCTGTTTAACAAAGCAATCCCAACCAATATAGGTCTTTCACATAAGACCATAAGAATGGCCCTACTGGATCAGACCAAAGGTCCATCTAGCCCAGTATCCTGTCTTCCGACAGCAGCCAGTGCCAGCTGCCCCAGAAGGAATGACCAGAACTGGTAACCATCAAGTGATCCAGCCCCTGTCGCTCATTCCCAGCTTCTCATAAACAGAGGCTAGGGACACTATTCCTGCCCATCCTGGCTAATAGCCATTGATGGACCTATCCTCCATGAATTTATCTAGTTCGTTTTTGAACCCTGTTATGGTCTTGGCCTTCACAACATCCTCTGGTAAGGAGTTCCACAGGTTGACTGTGCATTGTATGAAGAAATACTTCCTTTTATTTGTTTTAAACCTGATGCCTATTAATTTCATTTGGTGACCCCTAGTTCTTGTGTTATGAGAAGTAATAAACAACACTTCCTTATCTACTTTCTCTCTACAAGTCATGATTTTATAGACCTCAATCATATCTCCCCTTAGCCGTCTCTTTTCCAAGCTGAAAAGTCCCAATCTTATTAATCTCTCCTCATACGGAAGCCATTCCATACCCCTAATCATTTTTGTTGCCCATTTCTGAACCTTTTCCAATTCCAATATATCTTTTTTGAGATTAGGCGACCACATCTGCACACAGTATTCAAGATGTGGGCGTATCATGGATTTATATAGAGGCAACATGATATTTTATGTCCTATTATCTATCCTTTTCTTAATTATTCCCAGCATTCTGTTCGCTTTTTTGACTGCCACTGCACATTGCGTGGATGTTTTCAGAGAACTATCCACAATCACTCCAAGATCTCTTTCTTTCTCCAGACACGTTCCCTAAAAACTCTTATGACAAACCTAATCCCCTTACCTGGAGATAGGTAAAGGCACAGATCATCAAGACAAACCAAAAAAGAAAGGATCCAGACCAGTCTACAATGGAAAATGTCTCTCTGACCCAGTGCTACCAGCTGAGGATCTAGGACCAGCAGTGGATCTGTTATGCCCCTGAGTATCCTTACAGAATGGTATTTAACATCAAAATAAACTTCTTTTTCAAGGGTTTAAAATGGCCATAATGTCTCCTTCCTCCACGTCTTTCCCAAGTAGCTTACTTCTGCAGTTGATTGTAGGGGAAAGGATGGGAATGATATAGTCTTGTGTATTTGGGAAAGTGACAATATTTGGTGGGATAGTGTGACAAATTAGGTAGATTTAGAAAAAAGGGGTTAGGTCAGCTGCTGGCTGGCCATTATTTACTTCCTAGCCATCCTGTAATCACATGTTGAATTACATGCTCATTTTCTTCTGCAATTAATTGTTAGTTACAGCACCAGAATTTAATTTATCACCTTAGAATTATCTTAGCATGAGGGAGACTCTAACAGGCGATTCCACTGGTACATGAATGTGATGTGGTTAAAACAATATAGAAAGTGAGGGATTGGTGCGGAAAATACTTTTCGACAGACAGAGAATGGAATAGCTGTAAGTGCTAACTTATTCTTGTCCCAACTGATGATCTACGTTTGTGACCTCCTCCTTAATAGGTGAAATTGGCAGATGTAATTACTTTGCCTGTCTATAGAAGTAAACAAAGCTGGTATGCTTAGAAAAATAGGATATTGAGAAAGACTAGCTCATTTGGCTTGCCAAGGATGCTGGATTGGCATTTCAACTGGTGTATTACAGTAAAAATTGCTCTTCAAGAAGGTCTGATGTTTGTTCAGTGGAATTTTTGTATTTTTTTTAGTAAAAGCTGTGACTTATTTATTCTTTGTGACCCAGAAACTTCTTGATACCAACTGGCAGAGGGCACAGGGGATGCATAAGATTTTACAGGGATCCTCTGGGTTGGAGATATGCATAATAATTCACTAAAAGGTGCATGTGAGGTCTCTACCAAGAGTCAGTAGCCCTCTGGTCATCATAATCATTGCAAAATGTATGTAAGGGTAATATTTAATGGGTTGTCTCTTTATTTAAAATTATGCTCTTAAGGTTAGCAACCAGGATGTGACATATCTTGGACAGGTTCCTTTCAGGCATGGGATAACAGACACTTATGTCTCTCCCTGGTCATCATCTATTGTGTGTCTCACAATGAATGTCTATTTGCATACTAAGCTAGATGCTGAGTATGAGTTTATGAAATCTACAAGAGAGGAGTATACAGGAAAAAACAACCAGAATAGAATGGATTGTTTTGATATATCTGGGGGTGCAAAAGGACACTTGGGAACTTTCACCAAGACAAACTGATAGCATGACTTGTCTCAGGATAGGAAGCTCACAGCCAAGCCTGGCAGTAAAACAGTGGAAAGACTTTGCTCTATAAGACATGAAAGTATCTAGTTAAGTATCTAGGTTCCAAAATGTGTGTTATGTGACAATTTGTTTTCACCGCTTCTACCTGCCATCATTGGATCTCTATACTTTGATAAATAAGCGTTTACTTGTTTTCACTATAAACATATTTAAGTGTGTGTGTGTCAAGGTGACCTGAGGTGAAACTGGTAAGCTGGGTTGTATTGTTTCATTAGAAGCAGTGAATATGTGAATAATATGAGTGTCCAATGGAACAGGAGCTGGACAGTCCAGGGAGTTGCTTGGAGGGCTCTGGGATTGGAGTGTGCCTATCACTAACCTATAAAGAGAGAGTGGAGCCTGTATAGGCCTACAGGGGAGTGCTGGGTGTTGGAGTTGGGGAGCTGACCCCTAGAAGATGCAAACATGGCTTCCTCATGCTAAGGTCAAGTGGTAACATGGTGCCTCACAGCCCTGGATACCTCTGGGAAGCATCATGTTCTTTCTGTGGCAAGTAGAGAGAAGACGTGGTGGCTTGACAGGGTTCAATTTGGAAAGAAGAGTCAACTCATGAGAACAACACTTTTAATAAAAATAATGTATTGTCCAAACAGAATAACTAGCAGTGTTTTTGCCATGCTCTCTAAAACCAAAACTATTTAATATTTGCTGCGACTACTCTAAGATTTGAAGAATAAACACATTTATTTAATAGATTCCCCCTAAACAGTCAAACTTAGAGAATGTAACACTCTACATACCAAATGTTATCTACATTAGCACCGCTTGTTAACTAGACATTAGTTTTACTTATTGCATTTGTTGTGCCAGATAGCACCTACCGGTTCTGCATGCTCAATTATCTATTCTTAACAGCAATACATTATTTTAATATCTGCTTTTTACTGTAGTCAGCAAATATTGTGTATTTTGTTTAAATTGACATGTCATATCTTATTATAAAATATGAAAAGAAATGGCTGGGACTCTCAGGGTTAGGCAGAATCATTTTACTGTGGTTTGGCTCACATATATAGCATATTTTCTGTCAGGCAAGCCTCAACAAGGCTATGAGAATCGAGATCAACCAATAAAATAAACAAAAAGAGTAAAATGTGAAATATGAACTAATGATCCATTGTTTACTTTTTTATTAAATTAAATACAGATCTCCCTGCGTGTTAACCTACTGTTGGACTAGAAAATATAAATATTCCCTTTATAAGATGCCTAATAACTAAGATAAATCAGATTTAAGATTTCATGCCTACAAACAAATCTCCTTTCTGCTCTGAATACCACTTTATTTGTTAGCCAAAATTGATGGCAAGATTTGTGTTTAAAAACAATAACATCTGAAAATAAAGTGGCAATCTTTAAGGGTCCTCATTGATTGTGGCTTATTATGCAATTATCTTAATGCTGAGCTGAAGGGTAAATAGAAGCTGCTCATCACAATCTCACCATGAAATCAAGACAGTGAGACTAAACGAGTTGAACATTCGGCTGTAGTACCAACTGTAGTTACTGATTATACAATAGGATCAACTATCAAAATACTGCAATAAAAGACAAAGAGACTTAAGAATAGGATGACTTCCAGTTATTTGAATGAAGTGATAAATCATCCTTCCATTGCCTGTTTTCTTGCAAAAGATGGAGGAAAACATAGTAGTTTATTGTGAAAGTAGGCGTAGGAATATTACTGAATTATGAATTGATGTGACACTTCCCTTACTCTACTAAAGTGAAACTTCTTGCTTGGAGACTTTTTATACACTGATAAAGCTCTATGTGTTTGATATCTCAAGAAGATCATTTGAAATTTCTTCTCTTTCAACATTTTTGTGTTGGAAAGTTTGGTTGCTCACAAGATTTTCCCCAAACATGAGATACCCTATATGATCCTATTCACTTGCCAAAATATTTAATTTCACAAAAAGAACAATGGGAAAAAATTTCCTCAGAAACACTGACCTTTATTTATATCAGAGAAATTTACAATTTGTATATAACAGTATTCCCAAAGGAGTTGAAGCCATAAAAGAGTAAACAGAAATTATTTAAAAATAAATATAGCATTTATATTTTTGTCTTCAAGAAAATTGCTTTAGAAATATCAAGGTGATAGTGGTTGACATAGGATTGCTACCAAAAAGGCCAGATACTGGCCTTCCCAGTTAGGTTCCCTTGCTGTTTTTATTTGCATACCATTACACAAAATACTCCACCATACAGTTTTACTGGGAGGTTTTGGCAGTCACCCAACATGATTTATAGTACACTACTCAAATTGCTGGTATATGTTCTGTCTTTGTCCCAGTCAGATTTAGATTTTTGCAATTACTAGCAAGATAGGTCAGTAGGGCATTCCCTAATATTGACCAATCTTTTAGCTACAGGTGTGGTTGGCTAGATGCAGGCCTGTATATTTCTAGGGTATATTTTTGTAGCTGTATTTGTCCAGTAAATTTAGCATTTCCTATAAAAGACTTAATATAGGCTTGGGTTGGGAGAAGCTGTCCCTTAGTCATGATTTTAATACTGACAGGCACATTATATCCCAAGAAAATTTGATATATGTGATTTTCAGTTTAAAGAGCAACAGCTTGCTGAGTGGGGAGATGCTCCCATTATAGAATTTCCTGTTTTAGAGGAGTTCTCATTTTTTAAGGAGTATCACTTCACTGAGAGGATTCCCTCCTTAGGAGATTTACAAACATATGAAACCTGCTTCCTTTGAAAGTTTTCACCCACCAAAAAAGACCCCTCTACCCTTTGAGATTTATATTAGGTTTTTGCCCTATATTAGGTTTTTGCCTAGGTTGTTTCTTCATTTAAGTGTGTATCTTTGCATTGAGGAGGGAGGCAATGACCATTGCTTGATTTCCATCATAAGAACTGTTAGATCACCTGGCTCAAGGATTTGGTAATAAGCATGGAGACTTTCAATTCTAATTAATAGATCAAATCCAGCTCAGGTTAGGAGGCACACAACTTAACACCTGTTTGGTGGCCTCTACTTTAAGTCCAGAGCTTAGACTCTGAAAACCCATTACAACTAGCATCCGTGTTGCTAGTCTCAGCAAAGAATCCAAACTGTGAATAGGCATGAGGACTAAACAACCCTTCATTCCTAAAGGTCATCTTTCTCAGGTCAAGTTTTGATAAACTGACAGATCATTGTGGGGAAACATGCAATGTAGCTGCTCAGTATATACCTTCTCTCCTGATTGTTATCCTGACAAATTCCATAAACATACAAAGACATCCTGGGACCAACAAGGCTACAAAAACACTGCAATAAATATGCAAAGAAATTTCTATTACTGAAGATGAGGCCTCTGCAAGGTTACTCTTCTCTTAGGGTTTTGTTGTTGAAAGTGAATTATGTTTCTTTATATTAATCAGTGCTGCTTTTGTGACTAAAGCTTGGTTTGACTGGGACAGAAAATGCTATGTATTTATAAGCCTCTAAGTGAAATCATATGGTATTTCCACCTTAACAAATCTAACGGGTGGAATTCAATATGAAACATTCAGTATATGTTATCTTCATAACTCACTATCATAGACATAGTTAAACCATTAATTCTTATATATTGTTCAAGAAAATTAATTCAATGTCATGAAGTACTTTTTAGGAGATGGATCAATACCACCATGGCCCAGGGAGAAAAAGCAGAAATGGAAACTATCCTATAAATATGTGATAGCACTAATTCATTATTATAGGCAAAGAAAGTACCAATAATAAAAATAATCATGCCACCATTTTAGGGTATTTTTTTGTGAGGGAAGACGATCCAATTTTTAAACACCTTCAATTCCTTCCTCTGCCCCAAATATTAACAGGGTTTTATTATCAGAAATTGCATATAATCATTGTGTGACCAAATAGTGTTGGCTTGCAAAAAAAAGAAAGCCTTTTTCTAGGGCTGTCAACCGATTAAAAAAGTTAATTGTGATTAATCGCACGATTAAAAAAATTTAATCGTGATTAATCGTGCTGTTAAACAATGATAGAATACCATTTATTTAAATATTTTTGGATGTTTTCTACATTTTCAAATATATTGATTTCAGTTACAACACAGAATAGAAAGTGTACAGTGCTTACTTTATATTTATTTTTTATTACAAATATTTGTGCTGTAAAAAACAAAAGAAATAGTATTTTTCAATTCACCTCATGCAAGTACTATAATGCAATCTCTTTATCATGAAAGTTGAACTTACAAATGTAGAATTATGTGAAAATAAATATTTTCAAAAATAAAACCAATGTAAAACTTTAAAGTCTACATGTCCACTCCGTCCGACTTCTTGTTCAGCCAATCGCTAAGACAAACAAATTTGTTTACATTTGCAGGAGATATTGCTGCCCACTTTTATTTACAATGTCACCTGAATGAGAATAGGTGTTCACATGGCATTGTAGCCAGCATCACAAGATATTTCCCTTCCAGATGCACTAAAGATTTGTATGTCCCTTCATGCTTCAACCACCATTCCAGAGGACATGCTTCCATGCTGATGATCTGCTCGATAACAATCCAAAGCAGTGCGGACCAGTGCATGTTCACTTTCATCATCTGAGTCAGATGCCACCAGCAGAAGGTTGATTTTCTTTTTGGGTGGTTCGGGTTCTGTAGTTTCCGCATTGGAGTATTGCTCTTTTAAGACTTCCGAAAGCATGCTCCACACCTCATCCAGGAGTGGATTTCCATGAAACAAACCACGCGGTGGCCAACGATAGGGGGACCCCAAAATGCAAGACAAATATCTGACAACCTGCCCCTGAATTCTGTCCAGCAGTACAACAGGGTTCAGGCAGGCAGGCTGCCTTCATGCCGTGGCTGGTGGCACCAGCTGCTCCCAGAAGTGGCTGGCTGCTGGCACATCTCTGCGCGCCCCTGGTGGGAGGTGTGGAGGTTGCTCTGTATGCTGCCCCCACCCTGGGAAATGCACAGTGACTCACTGCCCCCCTTCTTTCAAGGGGCATGCCAGCAGCAGGGAGATGTGCCAGCATTAGGGCTAAGGTGGCTTCCTGCCCGCTTTGCCTCCCTCCTTCCACGCGGCTTCATTCCCAGAAGTGGCTGGCATCTCCCTGCAGCCCCTGGGGGTGGGTTTCTGTGCATTGCTCCCGTCCCGAGCTCCAACTCAGCAGCTCCAATTGGCTGGGAACTGTGGCCAATGGGAGCTGGAGGCGGCACCTGTGGACAGCAGTATGCAGAGATTCCCCCCCACCCCCCGCTTAGGAGCTGCTGCCAGAGGGGTGGGGTGTGCTGGTTGCTTTGGGAGCCACGTCGCCTGAGGTAAGCACTGCCCCCCTGCAACACATCAACCCCTGCCCCGAGGCTGCACCCCACACCCAAACTTCCTCCCAGAGCCCTCACCCCAACCCCATCCCAGCCCAGAGCTGCACCCCTCACCCCTTCCCACACATCAACCTCCTGCCCCAATCAAGGTACCTCACCTTATCTTCATTTACTTCCCATTACATAATATAGGAGGAGGATGAAGAAAAAAAATGAAAAATGGAGGGGGAGATAAGACAGAATGTTCTTTTTCTTGGCTGGGTCCCGAGGGTGGCCCCCGAAAATGAAGCTGCACACAGGGCCCCACTGGTGATGAGTTGCCAAAATCTTAACCGGTTCCCACAGGGTCTTCGGCAGCACTTCGGCGGCGGGTCCTTCACTTGTTCCGGGTCTTCGGTGGCAGGTCCTTCAGTGCCGCCGAAGACCCGAAGCAAGTGAAGGGCCCACCGCCGAAGTGCTGCCAAAGACTCAGAGCGCCGCCCGGTAGGTACATGTTTTTTTACATGTTTTTTTTTTTCTTTAGTCATCCCTGCTGGGGCCCCGTCGAAACTGTTTGAATTGGCACTTCCTAAAGCCGGCCCTGCACATCGGGGTTGCAAAATTGTATCGGGGGCCAGGTAGGAAGGGTTGTGCCTCCCAAAACAGCCTGTCCCCCCCCATCCGACCCCCACCCACGTCCTGCCCCCGACTGCCCCCCTCGGAACCTGAAACCCATCAATCCCCCCCTGCTCCTTGTCCCCTGACTGCCCGCTCCCGAGAACCCCACCCTAACTGCCCCCAGAACCCCACCACCTACCCAACTCGCCCCGCTCCCTGTCTCCTGACTGCCCCAACCCCATCCACCACCACCCCGACAGACCCCCAGAACTCCCATGCCTACCCAACCCACCCCATTCCCTGTCCCCTGGCTGCCCCCCCCCAGAATCTCCGCCCCCTCCAACCGCTCCCTGCCCCTTATCCAACCCCTCCTTCCAGCCCCAGCCTGGCCCCCTTACCATGCTGCTCAGAGCAGCGTGTATGGATGCCACGCGGCCCGCTGGAGCTCGCACCCCCACCCCCTTACCATGCCACTCAAAGAGGCAGGAGCTGCAGAGCTGCCCAGGAGCGGTCCAGAGTGCTGGCACCGGCGGTGCGGCACGCTGAGGCTCTGTGGGAGGGGGGGGAAGGTGGGGGAGGGGCCGGGGGAGCGTCACCAACCAGGAGCTCAGGAGGGCGGTCCCGTGGGCCGGATGTGCCCCACGGGCCGGAGTTTGCCCACCCCTTTAACAACCAGTTCTAAACATACAGTCCCCAGCTAAAACCTCTCCAACGTATCATCAGTGATCTACCACCCATCCTGGACAACAATCCCTCACTTTCACAGGCCTTGGGTGGCAGGCCAGTCCTCACCCACAGACAACCCACCAACCTGAAGCATATTCTCACCAGTAACTACACACCACACCATAGTAACTCTAACTCAGGAACCAATCCATGCAACAAACCTTGATGCCAACTCTGCCCACATATCTACACCAGCGACACCATCACAGGACCTAACCAGATCAGCCACACCATCACCAGTTCATTCACCTGCACGTCCACCAATGTAATATACGCCATCATATGCCAGCAATGCCCCTCTGCTATATACATCTGCCAAACTGGACAGTCCCTATGTAAAAGGATAAATGGACACAAATCAGATATTAGGAATGGCAATATACAAAAACCTGTAAGGGAACACTTCAACCTTTCTGGACACACAATAGCAGATTTAAAGGTAGCCATCCTGCAGCAAAAAATCTTCAGGACCAGACTTCAAAGAGAAACTACTGAGCTTCAGTTCATCTGCAAATTTGACACCATCAGCTCAGGATTAAACAAAGACTGTGAATGGCTAGCCCAACTACAAAAGCAGTTTCTCCTCCCTTGGTGTTCACATCTCAACTGCTAGAAGAGGGCCTCATCCTCCCTGATTGAACTAACCTCGTTATCTCTAGCCTTACTCACTCTTGCTTGCATATTTATACCTGCCCCTGGAAATTTCCACTACATGCAACTGAAGAAGTGGGTATTCACCCATGAAAGCTCATGCTCCTATACGTCTGTTAGTCTATAAGGTGCCACAGGACTCTTTGCTAAAAGTATGTAGGCACCTAAACCCCAGTCTTAGACATCTAAGTCTCTGTTTTGGCATCTAAGTCCCAGATTTGGCTCCACTATGATCCACAAAACTCTCGCCAAACCCTGCAGGCACCTAAACTCACTCAGTGCCTAAGTTGTAGTACTAAAAGTTCACTAGGCACCAGACGCCTATCTCCCACCTAAGACCCAGAGCAATTCACAAACCAGGGAAAGGCATTTGGTCGCCAAACTCACTTGTGGTACCCGATCTGACAGATGTGCTCAGAGGACACCTAACAGATTGGGTCCCATTCAAAATCTGGCCAGAGGAAGTGGTGGGGGTGCTCACTCGATAACTTTTATCCCAGTGGTTAGAGCACTGACCTGGGCTGTTGTAGACATAGATTCAGTTGCCATTTCTCTGCCAGAGGAATAGAAAGGATTTGAATAGGGGTCTCCTGCCTCTGAGAAGAGTTCTCTAACCACTGAGCTATGGGATAGTCTGTTCGGGGGTGGGGACTTCCTCAGATTCTCTTGTTGAACCTGTTCCACTTTGAATAAATAATGAGAGTGGTTGAACCAGGAGGATTGGATCAGGATGCTCCCACATCCCACCCAAAGACTATTCCACTGTTAAGTTATAAGGTGGGGTAGTGGCACCACCACCACTGTTCTGTTTCTAGTGGGGCATGTACTTAACTCATTCCCTCAAAAAAGCAGCATAGGCACCTAAGCTGCCTGATTCCAGGCAGCTGATTCCTGTTGGTGGATTACTAAGCAGAGATAGGTACCTCCCTGCAGCCAAGACTAAGGCTATGCCTACACTACCGTGGTAAGTCGACCTAAGTTACGCAACTCCAGCTACATGAATAACTTAGCTGGAGTCAACGTAGCTTAGGTCGACTTACTGCGGTGTCTACACTGCACTGGGTTGACGGGAGACACTCTCCCATTGACATACTTTACTCTTTTCATTCAGGGTGGAGGGTTGACTGGAGAGGATCTGCGGTCGATTTAGTAGGTCTTTACTAGACCCGCTAAATCAATCCCTGGTGCATCGATTGCCAGAGTGTCAATCTGGCAGTAGTGTAGACATAGCCCTAGGTACCTATCTCTGAGAAAGGGGCAAGACTTAACTCACACTCCTCTGATCTCCCCCTGGCTAGCATAGGTAGCTCTTCACCTAGAGTGCTGGCTTTTGTGGATCACATTCTAAGGTAACTATCTCTCCCTCTTCGTTAGCATGGGCACCTAACTTGGCTTGGATCACAGTGTTGTTACTGTGATTTTCTAGGTGCCTAAAAGTCATGTGTCATGACACTCAGCATTGCAACGCTTAAGTCCTTTTGTGGATCCCACCCTAAGTTCTCTGGAGCTTATATTGTGCATGTTTTCATATTCTATTGTAAACTGATCCATAGATATCATTTTTTTAAATAAATACATATGAAAACAACAGGACAGGTGACATTCCTCCTGATGTTGTTTTCCCAGGTTTTGAGTCTTGATGTGATTTCACTGCATACTCTAATCAGAACAACAAGCATTCGAAACATTAAACTATCCTCTCACCTAATTGAAGATTTGCTGGATTCTGCAGAGAGATTTTCACTAAATGAATGCCAGCTTAGTTTTTCTGCAATGCTGGTTAACCTGACTAGGGTTTGTAGTGGAACTCCTCTAGTTTGAAAAGGCTCCCCAGACAGAATTAAGCAGCCCGAGCAATAACATTTCTTGGACAACAAAGGCCCAGCTCCTCAAAGATATTTAGGTGCCTAACTCCCATTGAAATAAATGGGAGTTAGACACATAAATACCTTTGAGAATCTGGGTCAAAAAGCTCAAAGTGGGAATTAGCCAGGGCAAGTTCAAGAGATCCTGAGAATGTTTAATAATAGGAGAAAATAACTACAGAAGGAAGGTTTAGCATGAGCGTGGCCCGTATATTCAACACACCTGTATATCTGTTTGTGAGGCTTCCCCTGCTCAAGTTATTACTCCATACACCTGATCTAGGAACATGTTGAGGAAATAAAATAGCCATTTTGGAAATCTGATAGTTTACTTCATTTTAGCAGTGGTTTCATATACAGTATTTGAGATTTAAAAGACTAAAGCTACCATATTGTACAATGTATAAACTACTGACAGGGCTGGATCCTTAGCTGGTGTAAATCAGTTTAGCCCCATTGATTTCAGAGGAGCTATGTTGATTTACATCCTCTGAGGATCAGGTCCTCATTTCGTTTTTCCCAATAGGATTTCTTTTCTGATCTTTTCCCAAGGGGGCAAACCTTCCTCACTGTTGAAAGAATGTTAAAGCTGCTAAAACAAGTACTCAAAGATTAGGAAATGCCAGAATTAAGGTTGTCTGTGCAACCTTAATTTGGCCCTCATGTGCCTATGAATTATGAGTATGTGACCACACCCTATTTTTCCATAACACTCTTGCCTTACTCAGTGCACAAGATAACAAGGAATGGGAAACAATTTAATTTTTCTTTTATCTCCCTCTCTGAATCTGTGGACCAGAGCCTTGTTTATCACCCAAACCCGGCACTGAAAACAGAATTATGAATTTCCTCATAGTGCATATCACGGTAATACACGAATCCTTCACAAAGATGAATGAATATCTTAATGCTTCATGAAGCTCCCCAGTGATGTAGGGAAGTATTGTTATCCCCATTTTACAGCTTGTAACTGATGCACAGAGAGATTAACATCAACATTTGTCAAAAATGTCCACCAGTTTTGGGTGCTCAACTTGAGACACGTAGGGCTCAATTTTGTAGAGTACTTTTCATTTTTATAATAAGTTATATCTTCAGAGCACAGATCCGACTGACTTCAGCTGTAGTTGTGAGTGCTCAGTTCTTTTGTCAATCAGACCCCAGGTGCCTCAAAATGGGAAACCAGAAAATGAGAAACGCATAACTCATGGCCGATTGTGAAAAGTTTGGTTTAAATGACTTGCCCAGCATCACACAGGTACTTTGTGGTAGAAACAGGGATAGAATCCAATTGTGTAGGATGGCATGCAACTGCCTTAACATCAAAGACTGTCTTTTCCGTCCCTAGAGTCCCATGTCTCATTCAATACCCACCTGCCAACTTCTGCCACAAATAAGGCAAGGTCCTATGGATAACGGCTTAATTCACTGCAAAATCTGATTAATTCCCTGAAGTCCTATGGAAAACACAGAATGTGATCACGTAATTTAAGTCTATACCATAATGCATATGCACAAGCTCCGCCTACAATAGTCATTTGTGCCAGTTCTGCCTATAAAGAAGGCCAAAAAAAAGGCCCTGCTTCCATACACTGGCAACCTATTGTAACTTAATTTGTTTTACAATTCCAGAACACTGTATTTATTAATAAATTAATTACTAATATTTCATAATGTCAAAGGATAGGGTGTGGATAACATTTTGTCTGGTAAAGAGGTGCTAGAGTCCAAATGTATGTGTACATTAACTGGGAGATAATTGCAATGATTGATAAGTTGTTTAGCCAAATCATAGTATTCCTATGGATAAAGAAAACTATATTCTGATACTTGTTTAAGAAAGATACAGAAGATTTGAATGAATCAAGTCTATTATCTTGCTTCCGGTGAATCCCTCTTACGCCAGAAAAAGTAGAGCACAAACAACAACAAAACCTCCTGTCCAAACCAAAAAAGCTGTATGTGTGCAGAAAAATTAATTCCTGATCTTTTCAGTGATCAGTTTATGCCCTGAAGCATGAGATCTGATCAACCTTATTTTTGCAATATAACTACCAATGTTATTATTGGTCATAAATTTATCTGCCCTTTTTAAAAATTCAGCTGCAGTATTTATAGTCTACACTATATAAGCATTCTAAGTTTTAAAGTAGGAAAATGACATGTAACTGATGAGCTGTGCAGTCATATTTTTCATAACCTTATATTTACCATCTGACTTATTTATCTTTGTTTTACTAGTGCATAGAATATCAGATTGTAATACTTGACATAATGCTAGCACTGAGAAATGAGCTCAAATATGCAGTACTTACATCTCCAATATGTACAATGTTAGTATTGTGTTAATTCCAGTATAGTGATAAAATTATATGATGAAACTCCTTGGGAAATTTCATATGGCACTTGTAATGTTTCAGAGATATTTTAAATATTGCATGCCATTCCTTCTAGTGGGTAGAAGTAATAATGGATTGGAAAGTATCCTCGGAAATTTCAAGAATCTTCATGCAAGTGAAATTATGAATATAGTATCTTAAGCAGATAATTCTGGTGCTTAACCGGAGATAGCACAATTGATTTTTATGCGTGAGTGCAATTTTTTTTTTCTTTAGTCTCTATGCAATTCCACATTAACTGTTCCAGTGGAACTCTGCTGCCTATTTATATTTATTTTTTTTTAAACTTTTTCTGCTCTGACCTGTGTAGAAAACATCTCTTTTGTGAGTCACTTGACTAAGAGTGAGGTTGAGTGGTTGACTTGACTGAACTGAACTTTGAAGGAATAGCACCTTTGTCTGAACAGAAACTTCTTTTTCTCACCCTGTTGCTTTTTCAGCATCTTTTTCACAGGCAACAAGTGATGGGTTACAGGGTCTTCTTGTTCTGTAGATTATTCTAAACCAGGGTCCAGTGACATACATTTGGTACAATTAGTGGGTATTGCTTTGTGATTTCATTAGCAGTTAGGTCATTTAAGTGCTAAGATCAGGCTCCCTTGTTGTAGCCCATGAGAATCCAGCTTCACAATTTATCACGTATATTGCCTTGAGCTGCAAAAGCAAAACAGCAGCATACAAGGCAGATGCATCAGTTTTACTTATAACAATTGCAGCAGCAGGTGCTTTCAGAGGAAGAGCAGTAATAAGCTTTGCTGTGGCAGTTCTATTTCTATAGGCCATTTTATCTGACTCCCAAAACATAACAAAATAGTGCATATGCAGATCCCAATCCTGGCTGGCTGCAAATAGGTGTAAGGCCAGCAAACCGGCAGCCAGCAAGAAACTGCATGAGGCAGAAGTTCACTACCCTGATTTTGGCCCTTTTAAATATGAAGGCGATGCCACTCCTATGACCTCCACTACTAAAACCAGGGAGGAGGGGCAGTGGTATCACAGAGAATCTTATGCTTCATTATACAGCAACAACCAGTATGCAAAGACTCCATGCATAGATCATTCATCCACAACCAATTATTCATACTTATGGTAGGAGTAAATTGCTTTGGGCTAGGGGGAAGAGAGGGGCACAGCTTCTTAGAACCAGAATACAAACAAAAACATTAATGCTGCGATTGCATTGTATATGTGTATACATATTCGTACACACACACAATGTGGACATTATAATTCTATGTCTATAGTATGATACTATCTTTATTTGAGAGCTGAAAATATACAGTAACAAACTGTTTTTTTAAAGTTTGTAGATATTTTAGAATCCCTTATTTTTTAACAAATACATGATGTCAAATTTGTGAGATATCCACTAGTCTTTCAGACCAGAAAACTATTCTAATAGCCCTATATCCCTCTTTTAGGCTATCAGATGATGGTATATCATCTATGTTCTCTTCCACGAACTGTTACAGACAGTCATGATATAACATGCCAAGAGAAAATAAAAAATAAAAAGCAAAAGGAAAAACTCTACGAAAAATGCTTTCAAACCAAAAGTGAGGTTTTGTAAGTTTTTGTGTGAAATAGCATGTCCTGTAGTGAACTAGGTGTTTAAAATCATTCCAGAATTAATATTGGTACAGTATATTTACAATGGGGTATGGGCATAGTTGTTATAGAATTAAGGAGGGGTTGCTTCCTCCCTCCCTCAATATTTCCCTAAAATATAGTGAATTTTTGCTGATGTGTATCATTTCTTGATCACCTAATGACTAAGGACCTGCTTCTACAATAGGATCAGCTCATACAGACCCCATTCACTTGCAGAGCCCCACTGAAATTAATAGGAATCTGCAGGGGTTTGCATTAGTAAATCCCATGGTAGGATCAGAGACTAAGTTTCAATTTTTAATTAGTTGTAAAACACAAAAATCTCTATTGTGCAACACATATTTTGTGGTCGAGAGACCATAGTATTTCAGTTTTAACTTTTGATTTCATTGTTTACATATAGGAATCTTAAGCGGTGCTTCATATGGGACTAAAAGGTTGACTATGTAGCCTGATTCTGACATCTCTTAACTGGCTTTATAGAATAGTTTTTAAAGCTGGTTTCAGAGATCATTATGTAACTATATACAAGAACCAATAATGTCAGCATGCCATAACAACAAGTCACTGTGGTTCGATTTCAAATACTGCTGTGCATTTAATAGCTTCCTGCACGCTTTGTGTTTTTGTCCCAACAATATGATTGTATTTTGGGGCACAAATTAACAGATTAGTATTGATAGTTCACATGTTCAATAAAAATAAATTGTGCATATTGCTAGAGACTTTCACATGGAATTTCTCTTTCTATGGAAAGCATACGGCAGTCTTTTAAAAAACACACCACCAGGAAATGGTTTTTATAGTGGGTCCAACTCAGCTGATGTTTAGTTCATCATTTTTCCTTCGCTGCCTCCCTGACATTTTCATGTCAGGCTGTATTCTCAGAACAATAGGATTTTTGATTAGGGATTTCTAAACTGAGTGTGGAAAAAAATCTAAAATCTAGGAACCATAAGTGATTCTGTTTCCTTATTTTTTATTTATTTATTCTCATTCAGTTTTTAATGGGACCATGCATGAGGCGCTATAGAAAACAAGAGGGATGATAAAAATAATTGCATACTGCCGAAATGATCAAAAATCTTTTGCTCAGATACATGTTTAAAGAATCAAGTAAACAAGACTCTTTGGAGGTAATTCCACTCTGAAGTGGAGGAGGCGTCACAAAATTTTCACATTATTCATTACTAAATATCCCCACATAGATTTACACATTTAGTTAAACATGCTAAATTATACAATAAACATATATAAATAAACTCCCAGTCTCTTATTAAAGTTTCAATAGCATTAACTTTTATGTATTGAAAAATAATCAACAGAAATTATACTCCTCTGGCATGAAACGGAGATTAATCGCGGACAGAATCTGTTACTTATATTATAATACCAACTGAAAGACTATACTAAACATCTTGAAAGTTAAACTCTAAAGGGACCAATAAGGCTAACGATTCCCCATATTTCAATTTCACTACATTAGTAAAGCCATGTTGTGGGGGATTTCTAAAGTTTCAGTTTATTTTGCATTTTCATCAACACACAAAAAGGGGAATATGGTTGTTTTGATCCACAGTGGGTGTAAATTACAAAATATGAAAATCTTTACTCCTCTGTCTTATGTTCGCTTAAAAATGTCTCCTATATTACACTTTTAGGTGATTTTACCTTCTCTTAACCATGCAAAAGCTATAGTGTTTCAAAGCTGCAGATTAGTGATGGTGGCAGCTTATTCCTTTTGGTTATCTACAGCACCATCTTAGTGTCTTGAGGCATAAAAGAATATTATCTGTGTGACAGTTATGGCTGGAGCCATCTATACTGTTCATGCTATCAGCACTCAAAGAGCTCAGAATAGAAATCATTCAGTTTAAGACATTTTCTGTAGTTTCATTAAAAGCTTAAAATCATGAGGTACTGCAACCTATGACTAAGGTTCTATGAAAATTTCAGTAAATCTACGATGTGGAAAAGTATGTATGTGGTTGGGGTGGTTAGGATAGAATTGCTAATCTTTTGTAAAGGCAGTTGACCATAAGCAAGACAACCTATAAATCTGCTTTCCTTCTTTACTTAATTTTCATCACAAATAATGTGCCACTCTGATTGCATGAAATCATCAGGAGTGTCTTCAATTACTGTGTGCAGCCTCTGATCAAAACGACTTCCTTTATTCTGAATCTGGGGGAAGATGGGGAGGAAAGAAGGGGGGGAAGAAATGCACAGCTAGTTATGTATTACAAATGTCAGGTTACTGTGCAAGTGTATATATTCATATTTAATAATTTCTAAGCTGGAGTTGTGATTGTAATAATGGCTCATTCATATCTGCATTTCATTTAAATGCAGTGTTTTGACTCACTGAACATTTGTCAAAGATATTATAGCTAAACTTTTTCACATGACCACTGAGGTAATGACAGCATTACATTACCAGAAAACTGCATGACTTGCTGATACTTCCATTTTCCTCAGCAGCTTATAAAATAATCAAAATCTGTGCATGAAATGGCGGCCTGTTCTGAATTTATTTTAATACAGATAGGCTTATAGAGAGAAATGAAGAAGAGTGTAGGATCTCAGACACCAGAGACAATGACTTCGCACAAAGCTGAATTTTACTAGCAGGAAAGATGGATATATGGGTATTAGACTTTTCATAGCTATAGGAAGGATAATCTTTCAATCAGATTAATGAGAAAATATATTGCATGGGCCCTACAGCACTTTTTGCTTTCCAGGCTAATACGTGATTTAAATCCCAAAAGTACATTTTCAGCATTACAATATCCTTTGATAATAATGTCGCTTGCACAAAGACAGATAAAAATAAAACAGTCCCCCTTGATTTCCCATTTTAGATTTGAAGTATATTTTCTGTTCTTTGCCTGCAATGAAGTGAATTCTATTGAGAAGAGTCACATTTAATAAGACAAAGAGAATTTTCTAATTATGCTACCTGTCAAGATTGGAATCTATGGGATTGCAACTGCAATAGAAGAAACAGAGGAAGCAATTGCATATAGTCCAGTTTACTTTGGTGTATGATTACTATTTGCACTTAGATATTGCTAAATGTAAATCAGGCAAACACACAGAAGCATGCTTTGAGGTAAACACCAAAAGGCAGGTCTCAAAATGGATTCTACAGTCCTCATTTCAATTTTCAGTAACCAATTTCCCCAGCTTTCCTAATTTATCTATAGAAAAACAGTGGAAACCTGTGAAAATGAAAAACTGCTAAATTACTGTCTGAGTTGCATAAATATACAGTGCACCAAATGATAAATATAATTAAAGCCAGGAATTCTAATGGAATAAGGATGTATATGCATAATTATGCTAGGTAAAGCATTTATGCATCTTACTGGAGGGAAGAAAATACTGTATCAGTGAAGGAAAACAAAAGCCAATTAAAATTAGTGCAGTAAGACAAAATACCTTTCTATACAGTTTGTTACCATTTTTCCTAGTCTGTATTAGTTACGCACAAACATTAAAGAACATCTTGCTGCTATAAATGTAGCCCTGAAAGTTATCACATGCTGTCCTTTGGGGGTCTCCAGGGAACCATTCACTGTGCCCCATCAAACATTACTCTTATTTGCAGCACTGCAAACTTGGAAACACAATGGCACATTAGACAAGGAAAATAAATAGTATGTTCTTGATGGTTTCTTCATATTACAAGTTTACACAAATCTGTTGCACACCATCAATTATTACAATTATTTAAAACAAACAGTAAATTAGTTCTGTTTGTAGTACAATAGTAATTTTGATAAACAATATTTTTATTAAAATCATATTTGCCGGGGGTGCCACAAATTATGACAGACAAAATGGGATGCAGCATAAGACAATGCATTACTGAGCTTCCTACAAGCTTTTTAAATTTTTTTCAAGCATGTTCATCTTTAATCTCTAACAAATGATGTACTTCATTTAGTACTAAAATAAAATTGCATTCTATTCCTTCATTCTGCTTTGTATAAGCTTTAAGCTGACTTTTCTAACTATTCAGTTTACATCTCTATTTAGCTGTCTCTTTTGTGTTATGCTAAGAAAGAAGGAAAGATGGCCAGATCATTTCCCCTCCCTTAAAAACATTTAAGCTTTGTAGACTTTTTAATAACTCTCAAGTGCTGCCTTTTTGAGTACTGCTATCAAATATCTTATTACCAAGCTACAGACTTAAACATTTACAGTAGGAAGGTTACTAAAAATTCATAAATGATTTGAGCATTCCATTTGGGCTCAGATTCTGAATGCATAAATATGCAGCAGACTCAGTTCCAGACCAAATATTTGGTGTCATCATCTACCCATATGACAACAGCAAAGCATAAAATTCATAGCTCTGGAATCTGCTCTCAGATCTGCACTGCAGAACTCCAAAATTTGGAATAATATGTATATTAGATGAGCTGCCAGCAGCCTCCATGATAAACTGTTGATCTGCCAAGATTCTTCGATTCCCCAAATGGCATCAGTATTTCTACATGTCTTCGACATTTGTAATCATCACTCTCTCCAAAAGGCCATGATCTAAACAAAGATAGATTGATTTAGCTACTGTTGGCCAAATTTTCAAAAGTGTCCACCTCCAAATTGTTTGAGGAGAATTAGTTTGGTGTAGTAGAACTGAAGCAGAGTGAATCGTCTGGACCCAAAGAGCTACAAAGCAGATGGAAAGCTAATGCAAACTCCCTGCCCCTTCCATCCCTTTCTCCTTTATGCAGGCATCACGGAGGCTAATGAAGTCCTGGGGATTCAGAAAATGCCCATAGAGTGACCTGAAAGGAGAAACAGTGGGGCTAGGGTTGCAGGAGCTCAGACTCAGAAATTGTGTGTGGGAGACTGTGAGAGGGGACGTGCCCTGCTGTGCTTCCCCACTTCCAGTTGTCCATGGGCATGGAAGACATCTTTTAGCTTAATGGGTTCCTGCCACTTCTGGCTGATAATTCTCTGCTCTACTGGCAGGGAACCACTTGGCTGCCGCATCAACTACCTGGCTGTCATTCAGCAAAGGAGTGATTGCTCTTACACTGGGATGTTAGGTAGTACTGTCTCCTTCAAAATCTCCAGTGACTGCAACGTCATGTACAGCAGTAGGTGAGACAAAGTCAATTAATCAATTTCCAGGGAAGAGACTAGTTGGTACTCCTGTGATCTTTCCTCTTCCCGATTCTATTATTGCACTGCAAGTTCAAAATCCAGCCAAGCCACAGTCAGCCTCTAGGTCAAAACAGTCCCCCTTGATCAAGGGGGACAAGTTCAAAACCCAGCCAAGTTCCGCACCCAGTCAGCCTCTAGGTCAATATTTGGCCCAGGTTTATCAGCCTATGCAGATCTGTAAATTGTAGCCTGTCAGTAGAGTGGAGCTCTCTGAATAGTCCCTAGGCAAGTCCCCAGCGTTTCACTTATTCACAGTGAACACAGGTATACAGATAGGTAGGACTCAAATTCTCAATCTGTTTTGGGCCTACAACTCTGTGCTAACCTAAAAAGGCACATCTTCACAGACAGTGGTATGTCACCATGTACCAAAAAGGGAAAAACAGTTGTCAGTTATGGTCAGTGTGCAGTACTGTTTCATCCTTAAACAATCGCTGTGGTGACTGCATTTCAGTGGTAGATGAACTAACCCCTGTATGTAGTTTATATATCAGTTTGTTAAGTTTGTATTGCATTTTAGCAATCACTAGGGTGAAAGGCATTACAAAATGCAATTAGTAGTCAAGAGAAATGAAAGATAAACCCAGGCAGAGCCAATAGCTATTTCTAACCATGCAAGGGAGTGGGCATTGAGCAGATTACTTCGCTTTAAGCCTGCCTTTCAGATCTTGTGTCCTGAATGCATTCAGGATTAATCCTGTACTTCAAAAGAGGTGGCGCTGCTTGCAGAGCAATACTTTTCCTTCCAGCACCATATCTATTGCCCTTTTGACCCTGATGGAACTCCATGGATCTAGTTTAGTGTTTCTGCTCAGAGTGTGGGGAGAGTAATGAGTGCCAGATGTCTCAGGCCTGAGTCTCATAGCCCTGGGAGGGTTGCAGTCCTTCTTTTCCCACTAGACTGTGCTGGAGTGAGTTGGTTTTCCCACTGGTGAAAATATACTGCTCCACCTGAGTCCCTTAAAGCATGAATCTGGAAAGGATGAGAGTCTCATTCATTGCACCCCCCCCCCCTCCTTCTTTTTCAAGCAGTAATCTGAAAGATTGGGATGATTCTGTTCCAATCTACCACCCTCTATCATGAGATGCGGAAGGGGCGGGGGTTGGTGGGAGATAAGATTTACTCTCCTTAGGCTGACCATTCATCTGCTGTTTCCTTTGCTAAGGAGTGGTGACACCTGACCAATCTAAGGACTTCATCAGCCCTCCTTGCTCCTACCAAAAACCAGTAGTATCTGTTCTTTAGGCCTGTTCCTCACCTTACTTACACTCAACAGGGAGGACCAATTGACCTCACAGCTGGAACTTTGCAGCTTGGAGCAAGAACATGTCCTCAGGCAGGAGAGACTTTTCCAATATCTATTCAGGAACCAAGATTATTTGGAAAGGATTTTGATAACATCACAAAGAAGCTGTCTTAATCACAGAAATGCCCTATTGTCTAGCAGCCAAACCATACCGCCTTCAATGGTGGGAACCAGAGGAGGAGCTACTCCCCTTTACCAAGCCCTTCTTGTTGTCCTTTCCTTACAGGAGCACCCCATGTTAACAGGAACCTTTTCCATTGGTGGTAAGTAAAAACACTGCAGAGTGATTTCACCTCTCTCCTTCTTATCTCAATGAAGTAATTGTGCTAAGTATCCCTTCTAGTGGATAATCAGCTCCCTCCTAAATTAGGGTGATTTTACCATTCCATCCAATAGTAGTATATCTGTGATGCCTTCAACAATGTTTGTATTAGACAACAACTGCAGTGGACTCATGGGCTCAGGACTTCACATTTGACTTCTTAGAGTGGCAAACAGGCACAGGGAACTTCAATGAAAGCAAGCTGTAAAATAGGTCATCCCAGTGCTTTTCATTAAAAGGATGATCATAGTGGAAACTGAGGGTGGGTCTGCTTAAAGTTTCTTCCTTTGTTACTTCCTCATTCACAAAATGACTCTGAGTTTCTTCTATATTTTGGACCTGCAACATCTCTAGATCTACATCAGAAAAATGAACCACATGAAAAACCTTTAGGTTCTAATCCCCAGAGGAATTTCTCTGTTAAATGGAACTAAATGAGATTTGCCTTCACATCCCCTTAATCTCTTCCTATTGGCATTATCTGTAAAGAAAGAAAGAGAAATGGGACTCATTTTCATTTTTGCACTCTGCCTTTTTTGTCTGCTTTTGGCATCTAGGTTATTTGGAAAAGTATGGAGGTGCCAGTGGACAGCCTCCATCAAGGCAGGAAACACTTTTATTCCCACTTTGATGATGTCTTGAGCAGGGCATGAACAGTAACCTACCTTCAGAAGGACAGAGATGAGACTTATCTTTTGTGTTTCAGACTACACATTCCCAAACAAATGAGATGAAGAGAAACTAGTCCCAGATGTGTGGCTCTTAATCCAAAATGTCTTCCTACAGTCCTGTCATTATCTGACTATCTGCTGCAACAACCTTGCTTACATCTAGAGAGTGAGTGAGAGTCCCTCGCTTCTGTTCTCATGGATTTGACCTTGGGCCAGTAAGGATAGATATATTCTTTATTCTAATTTAAAGATTTTTTTTTCATTATGAACATCGAGTCAGACTTGGTAGAATTGCCACCAATGCTCCTGTTCTGGTCTAGACAACCATGTTTTTCTCACCTCAAAGGCTTGGGAGTTACCTATGGGTGCTGCCAGCTCATCCAGAACTACTCCAGGAATGTCTGAATCTATTCTCAAATCCCTTTGTGCTCAACCTGTTGGTTTGGAGGAAAAGATACATGAAATAAAGAAGCTCTAAGTGGCAAATTTCCTGGCATTAAACCAGAAGGCAGCCACATCAGAGACATACTTATATTAAATATATATTTTTGAATTAGTGTGGATGGAGATATCAGTTAAGGTCTGCTCCTGGAAAGTTATCCTAAACTTCCTGTTAATTAGTTGCTCTAAGACCCTGGGTATAAATTCTCTGTCCTCACTGATATTTGTAGCTCCCTCTTGATAAGAATCTATTGAAAAAATGTGCATATTGCAGGGAAATTGCAGATACACCATAATGAGGGTCCAGATTCCCAAGGTAAGCCTTGAAAAATTCAGATACTTTTGCAATCTGAGCTTAACATTTTACAGTATACCTTTATTTCCTGCACTTGCTTCTGCCATCTGCTGAATCCACCTTTCCATTGTCCCTATGCCTAACTCTCTCTCACACTCAATTCTCAAAAGAATACTTGAATATTCAGTTCTTTTTCCTAACCCTCAGAACTCCCTGGATATTTGACTCCCCCACCCAGTAGGCTCCCTACAGTTGATGATATCACATTAAAGAAGGTTCCCCTGGCCAGGCATGCTTTCTACTTATAAATAATTAAAACTTTAACCTAAAAAAAGTTATAGGTTTGATTTTGGTTTGAGATTTGGATAGATGCTAGTGCTAGCTATTATTTCTTAACAGGTTTGGCTGACATACATATATGTTTAGGTGTCTGAGTGTGTATATATATATACACACACCCCTAAACATGGGCTAAATACTGGCTATTGGTTAGATCTTGCATGGTATTGAGCATGGGGAATTTCTTTTGGCAAGCAATTTGGGGCTAAGGGTATGCAGACCTACCCAAGAGATACACAACACTTTGCAACATCAGGTTCCAAATTTGGCAGAAACGAGTTTCTAATGACCTCTTTCAAAGACACAAGGGCACGCACACATCTATGCAAATCAAAAGACACCATCTAATATAAGTTCTGTGCAGAGACAAGTCAGTTTTGTGGATGTAAGTTTTATAAGAGGGATTTTGAGCATTTATGAGGTTATGAACTATAGACATCTGATCTAAGTATTTATTGAAAATGGGGATTTAGAATTGTGGGAGGTGGGGAGGGTGGAGATGGCCATTTGTGATTGAGGTCTGAGTACTTCTGGAAAACAACATTAAAACTCCAGAATGGTTAAAACATCTTTTTCAAGAATCAGAAAAAAACCCTATTGTGCTACCACTTTTTAACCAATGAAGTAACAAGTCCTTTTTGACACCAAAACTGCTTTTGTGAAGAAATACATTCATTTGCAATCATAATGAACTGGAAATGCTGACTCCTAAAACACACAAAGAGCTCTATATCCCTAACATGCATTTAAAATAGTAAGAAATGACCCTTACTGCAGCAGCAACTAATTGGTTTATTGCACTGAAGAGTTAGTGACAAGAAAAGCAGTTGGTAGCAGGGCTTTCATCACAAGTTATTCTAAGAAATAACTAATTTAAACCTCCTCAAGCACAGACACAAACTGCTCCACATGGGAGTGCATCTCCAGAGGGTTCATTAAGTAACTGGCATTCTAGATTTTGGAATCAACAACTAAACACTATTCTAACCTTTACCATATGATTGCTTGTAGACCCTGTAGGCTTAGTATATTTGCCAAAGAACTGAGAGTTGCAAATAGCCTGGAATATAAACTAATGTAGAATGTATGAAATTGTATGCAGTACAGCTACTTATGTTTAAATCCAGTAAATGAGAAGATATTCTTTGCTATAATAATTTTAAGACAGTTTTCTATTATGATTCAGAGAAATATTGTCTTTTTCCTGTTACAGTGAAGGAATATATTGCTCATGAATACGAGAAAATATTATCCCTGACTTGATCCAGGTATAGTGGAAAATTTGCACATTTCTCCACACGGTCCTGCATATGTATCTTAGACCTGCTCTGAACAGTTCCTGGTAATCCTGGACCCCTCTTGAGCAGAATGAATTTACAGGTCTATGTGCACCACTGTCCTCTATAGGAGGGAATCATACATATTTGGTGTGTGTGATTGTTGACCTCTAGTGATAGGCTTAGGAAGAAGACACTCAGAGCAATATGAATCTTGGTGGTTTGGTTGTAGGATGTTAAATGCAAACATTTCAGAGTTTGGTTCACAAGGGTTCACTTCTTTCTAGTCCTCAAGCTTTGTTTCATGGTTCTTTCATTAAATGAACACCAAAAAACAAAGCAAAACTCAGTCAGAATTGCATTTTTTTCTCTTTTATGGAAAATAATGTGGCATTTGCAGTTTTAGGGTGGTTTCCACCGAAAACCATAAGTTCCTCCCAGCAGCCATACATACAGCAGGTTAATGAATCTGTACTGAGGCTGTGGTTTGCAACAAAACCTGAAATCGGGAAAATTTCACCTGGTTCTGAAATTTTGTTTTGGAAATTCTGCACAGCTCTACCTAATACTGTTGAGAGCTATCTAGAGATCAGTGAGAGTTGGTTCGGTTTTAAATTTTTGGTTTAGAAAATCACCTTGGTTAAGTTTTGGTTTTATAAAATGAAAATTGGTTCAGATCCTTGTCCTATTTCCCTAAAGTTCATGAGGAAAAGGATAAATTGTTCTATTTCCAGCCCATCTCGACCACTAACGGATTAGGGTAAATTGGAAAGGCCTGCGTTTTTAGAGCAGAAGGTTCTGAATTATATTCCTAGCATTGTTCACATGCAGATACAGGACAATCGGTGTTTATATTTACAGTTACACATTATTTACAGTGCTGACCATTCTGCCACATATTATGGTTTTCTCTGTCAATATCTAAACTAAGATATCTCAAAGGGAAAAGCTAATGCACTGTGCCTACCTGTATGCACCGTCATGCACCGTAATGCACCTGTATGCACCGTGCCTACCTGTAAAGTTCACTACATTCTAATATCTAAAAATCAGGAACAACGGAATACCATAAATAACAAGAACACTAAGAACAAGGTTGACTACATAGAAAATTCTGGTCTCTTACTGCCTGCCTGGTGCTCTTTAATTTGTTGCTAGAAGTGAAGGAAGGTGAGGTGTCATCACTACAAGGGTGGCTCTCACAGCGGGATTTTCCCCATCTTACTGCAAATGGAGGAGTAAGGGATCCTGAGGGAGAGTGATGCATACCTGTCCACTTTCTCCTGTTATTCTTTTCCCTCTCTTTTGGCAGATCAAAAGGTTATCTCTAGGGAAGCTCAGGGCTGGCAGGAAGGGGAGCAGAGGTGAGTGATAGGCAAGCAACTTGAGGTGAGTTGCACAGCATTCTGCAAGGGCAGTGAGGCTGCTCAGTACTCAGGGCCAGCTCCATGTCATGTCAGCTGGCCCTGAGGACACTGTTGGCACTTTCTAACAGCTGGCTCTCTCTCTGGGAGAGGAGATGGCTCTCCATAGCTCCACACTAGGATGCCAGTTTCTTTGAAGTGTGTGGTGGGAGGGAAGGGAGAAAATAGACACTTTTGTCATGCCATTTCTCAACAGCCATATCCCGCCTTGGGGGAAACTTCCTCCCACATTCACGCAGCCTCTGGCTGACAAGGTTTTTCTGGTGTGCAGTATTCCAACCAAACCACTAAGGGTGTTGCAGTGGGTTCAAGCAACACCACCCTGAGTCATCTTGTTTCTTCAGGCAGCCTCTTCTACCTTTGCCTTCGGCTGTTGTTATACACACTATCCCTCAGCAGAGGACAGGCTTCCAGGGAGAAAAAGGAGGCTAGGCTCTTGGGTCCCTGAAAGTATGAAATGTACATATATTTAAAGATTAATATTTTATTCATTTTGACACTCACTTTTTATTTTTAAAGTGATGCCAGTGGTTCCAGCCCCTGTTCATAAAAGTATGTTGATCCTGTTAACTCTGAGGTGAGGGGGTTACAAACATACACTGAGGAGTGAATAATATTGGTAACATTTTCAAAATCACCTAAATTACTTAGGAGTTTATGTCCAGTTTTCAAAGCACATCAATCCATTAGAAAGTCAGTGGAACTTAGGCTCCTAATGGATTTCTGACTTTTGAGAAAATGATCCTATATCCATAAAATAATGCACTTTACCCTGACTCTCTAGATTAAAACATTGATTTGTTTTTTGCTTTTACTACATTCTTAAACAAATCCTAAAAATTGTTAAATTCTCTCATTCGACTTTTTGAACTCCTTTGATGCATATTTTTTCAATTACATATAGATAAAATAATATTCCCTCTCATATGTTCAACATGCATGATAATACATAAAGTATATTATCAAAAAAATTAAAAATTTCTGGTACTACTACATGGCATAGAGAAAGGCAGAGTACTATTATGGTCCCTTGTGGTCATATATGGGAGTAAAATTCAGCCCCTCTTTGCTCTCAGTCTAGCACTTAGTTCACTAAATATGATGAATGAAGTCCTGGCACATTGAACTCAATGTATTGTGTTCAACAGGGCCAGGATTTCACCCAGTGGCTTTGCAGGATATTAACACATTTCCCCCCAGCAGCTCTCAAATTCAGATGCTCAAAAACGGATTTTAGGTTGTAATGTTGTTGTTTGGGTTTGTTTGATGGTTTTTTTTGTTTGTTTTTTTTTGCAAATATCCAGAAGTGAAAAATATTTGGTGCTAAATTTCACTGCCAAATTTAGAAGTTTTGTAAAGCAGCTTCAGTTTCACAAAAAATTAAATTAAAAAAGCAAACAGAAAAACATGTCACAATGGATACTTGTCCAGCTGTAGTTAGGCTTCCAAAGCTCTGACAGTTGGTTTCACAGAGAAGCCATATATCATTTTATGGGACACCATATACACTTTCCCATTTCTTTCTGCAGACACATGTAGACGCTCATTCTGCAGCCATGCACGTAAGTAGTTCCATTAGTGTTTGCAGCCTTAGGGCCAATTTTAAAATTGTCCCTGGATTTGCACACAAGGGGTGAAACCTGGCCCCTTTAGAATCAATGAGAAAGCTCCCAAGGGGGCCAGCATCTAGCTACTATTTGGCAGACACAAAATCACCTAAATTGCATGTGCAAGTATCTGTTTCCATGCTAATGGGTATGGGTGTAAAGTTTTTATGCACAACTTTAGAAGCTGTGTTTGAACTTTTGGCCCTTAACCTAAAGTGCCTGCTATTGTGATTCCTTAAACACCTCCCTTCACATGCTGGTAAGTGGCCACATTTCCATTTTTAAACTGAAAGGGGGAAGAGAAAAACTGCTTTAAAGTCAGTCTGAAAGAATGCACTTATGGCCAATACAGAAAATATGACAATTTAGTAGGAAAAAGTCAGAGAAATTTGGCTAAAAGGAAGATGCAAATGTCAAAGACAGCCCAGGCAGCTCCTACCATGTGATTTGCTCATTAAGGGAGATTGTAGACAACTTTGTACTGTATTTTTCAATAAAAAATGGATACTTGTTAGAGCAATAACTGAAATGTGGTATATGTGGTACCTCTGAGATCCACAGTACTTCCATAATCAAACACTCTCACCAATGCATAAATAATGGGACATCTTCTACTTCTTGCTATGTTTAATGGGGAAAATAGGTTTGCAAGTGAGCTGATATACTTCTCCAGTTTTTCCTGCTCATTTAAACAAACTTGCGATTCAAAACATTTTCCTTTCTACCGTCTTCATTTTAAGGAAAATCAGAATATTACTGTGCAAAAAGGAATACAAATAGGGAGTAGTTGTGTAGTGGGAATAAAAGACACATGCCAGTATCAAGAGCAGTGGATCTGCCATATGATGCTAGTTTTGCTATTAAGGAAATACAACAATAGGGGGCCAGTGCAATTTTAGGGGAACAGATTCTGCACAAAAATTCCAGCTGTGAACATGTGACAGATGCTTCCTTGAATATGTATTAAATTTCTACGCGCATCTACAATTCACTCAAACCTCTACATACATATCCTTGTATATATTAATTTTCTTTGGGCACAGAATACAATAATATTGTGGAAAATCAAAAATGGATACATCACTATTCTTGATTAGAGGCTATATGATTTGAGATGAAAGTTGCAAGAAAAGCCAAGCAACAGCTAAGCTGAAAAATTAAATAGTGAAAGGAATTTTACATTAAAAGGGCATAGAATTGATATGCTTTATATCTTAGCACAATTAACATTACAAGTAATAACACAACCCAGATCTATAAGCCCTTTTTTCATAATAGAAAACTGCTGAATTAAAGAAGAAATTTAAGACAGAACTGCCCATGTTGTCTTTTTTTTTAAAAAGTGCACTACACTGGTTTATGGAACACTTCAAAACAGGATTAAATGAAAATGAATTCAAATGTATATATCATCTGCTGTTCTTTCCATCACGAGAAAATTTTCAGGTAGCCAACTGTTTTGAAATAAAATTCCCTGCAGTTGCTATAGTGATGATAATAAAGTTCCTACCTCAATTTGCGTGATAGAGGTTCCTAGCAGAACACTTGAAAAGGTAAGCTAATCAAAATGAAGACATCGTTAGTTCTCATACTCAAAGCAGCCTCCTTGAATTTAGTTCACAATTACAGGACTCCTCCATTGTTGTCAATTTTATTATATGTACATTACCATAATCTTCCTCAATGTGGAAGTAACAAATTATGCAGCACAGACAGTACCACTCTTTTTATAGGTTAAAACCAGAAGACAAAGGATATGTAAGTTTGTAATAATTATCAATGATTGAATCAAAGACATTTCTCTATTAGCTATTTTTGCCCATTACAAATCTTCATTTTTTAATAATGCAATGATTGTATGTTATATTTTGCTTCTATAGTACATATTGTTTAGATCTTGTTTTATCTCAGTGTTGATGTAAACTAAATAGCTTTAAAGGCGACAGTTACCTGTCAAAATGGATGAGTCATCAAAGCGATGTCAAAGATAAAACAGTATTGCTCAGATGTATGTTCTATGGCAATAATTTTGTAAAATAACATAATTTACTTTAAAACATTTGTGAAGCTAAAATAGCTCCCCTAATAGCTGGTTTAGAAGGAAAAATACGCAAAAGAGCTGACAAAAAGTAGAATGTCATTAAATATTATTTACATAAATAAGATAAAACAGAAATACTAAATCTGACAAAAAATAAGACTAATCATTATGAAAACAATAATGTTTTAGTGAGTTTCTTCTAAAAATACCCATTATTTACAATTGTAGTTTAACTACCTATGCATGCATGTTTCTGTGTGGGTGTTTGTATGTGTTTTGATGTCTCTGTGTATCTGTCATTAAAGTTATATGAGCTACCTACACGCTGCTGCTGTATTCTTAAGCATAAATCATGCCCACCAATAAGGATAACATTTTATTTGTAAAAGCATTGTTTGTTAGTAAAAAATAGATAAAGACTAAAGTTCATTGACAGCTAATGTTTGATGTGCAAGGGCACAAATATTGTGATCAGGACATGTCATGTAATAAGAGAGATCAAATAAATTAATGAAAAAGGCTGACAGAGTTAATGACCATGATGTCAGTAAGCTTTCAATTAATATCTTTCGTTATTTTAAAAGTCTTTTATAGATGGACTCATTAAGACTCCATGTTCTGTTATCCAAAAAGGCAAAACCAGTTAGGATGATTTTACCATAAACTGAAATCCCTATCCCATCTAGTGCTGCAGTCTCAATAACAGCATATGCTCTTTGGCCAAATGTGTGAAGCCTTAATCTGACCAGTGACATTCAGGTCATGAGTACACATATGGTATGCCATACTGACTCAATTAACCATCCATCAATTTAATTGCATAATATATCAGAAGATGTATTCCACTACCACTTACAGTTAGATGGGAACATAAAAATAAATAAGACAAAGCAACAATTTTCTGCTGTTTGTTTACTTAAGTGGGACTATTATAAAGATACAACAGTATATTTTATAAAGTATTTTTTGTTCTCAGAAAAATGTTTTTGACAGCTAAACTGATCGGGGACTGCTAGTTTTAGAAATGATGCTCCTTATAATAAGTGAGCGTAGGTGGAAAGCACACCTTACAAGAAAATTACAGCGCTTCAACTGATTCTAATCACATTAATGTAGGGATAAGAAAAAAAGAAGGTATATTATTTAAACATTATGTAAATTATGAAGAAAGTTAACACATTGCAAACTTATAAGTAGTGACACGACTGAGTTGATTTATGCAATCACTCCAGACATCAAATCCTTCTGGAATAATATACATGACAAAAAAATGACAACATGGTGACACATTAAAAAAAAAAAGAAGAAAAAAATTAAACCTATATTTTAATATTCTAATGCAAAAGCTTGAAATAATAGAAGTCAAATATAAAGCCTTCCAAACTAGAATAATTCATATGAAGGCAGAGAGGATTTCAGGCATTGGGCAAGATTTCCACTATTTAAGAAAAACCTCCTTAGACTTTATAACTTTTAATTTGTTGATTTTAAACCCCGGTTTTGAGGGGGGAAATGCCAGCTCATCAGCAGCATTAGGAGGTTTTAAAGACTTGAGCTTCCTGTTTCAGTTTCGTCAGTACACACCTATTTTGTAACCATTCTAAACCAGGGCCCTCTTTTGCTGCTTCTGTGTGCATCACAACCAATGCACAGATCACCAACTGTCAGCCACAGGCCATAATGGTATTGTGTGCATCTTTACTTTACATGAACCAACTCTGTACTGTGGAGATTCTTCCCATTCTGTCCCTTCTCTGGGGGTGAAAATCATTGTGGTGTGATTTGTCTTTACTGAACTGCAGTTGTTGCCTAGAATTAGATTTTGTCTCCATTTTTATTTTTAATGGAAGAACACCCAGCTCAATGTATTTTGCTTCTTAGCACGACTTATTCAACCAAAACATACCAGAGTTTCCTCACTTTTAATAGTTGCCTTCTTCTACAAAGAAACACAAAACTGGTACCTGCTAGACTAATTTAGGTATTCTAAGACCAAGAACAATGTAATCATGTCTCTTCCAGAGATCCGGCATCAGCATTATGAATGCACTTTTTAATATAGTTCCTGGGAGTTGCAGAGCATGGTGGGCTTGTCTTGGAACAAGTGTCCATCAGCATTTTCAGAGCAACAAAACAAAACAAAAAACTGTTACACTGTAGTTTTAGATTTTATGACTCAACTTTGGGTAAATAATGTATCTCTCTCCTATAGCAAAATAAATGAAATTTGAAAGGGCAAATAATGTATCATGATTTATTAGGCAGTTCAGAGTCCATCTAATTAGTAAGCCATTGTGTTTATATATTTACATTTCTGTTCAATATTACATTTCATATAACTATGCGTTAGCTCCCCTCCATAGTAGTTTTATAAGGAACAGATACTTTTTATTTGTCCTGTTTTCAGCTAGTCACAGAATTAGTAGGATGAGAAACTTCCTTAGAAGCTTCTGTCCTTTGAACTGGCTGTTAGAGGGCATAATGTTAACTACAGCCTCTTGAAAGATTCAGGCAGGGACATACTTGTATGGAACCAATGATGGTCATATACAGAAGGCAACCAATTTTATTATCAGATTGATTCCACTGTACATATAGAGAAGCTATTTACGTGTATCTGTAACAGGGAGCAGTGCACTTCAAGAATGAGCAACAGAAATCTCAACTGACTAACTAACTAGACATTTTAAATAGCAGGCTTATTTCTTAAGGAATCATTTTAGTGACTTCTACATTTCTGTGAGACAGTGTTTGCAGGCAGTGAATCTAGGCCTGCAGTCAAGATATATTTGGTCACAAAACAAAATTTGTTTCATGGCAGAACAAAATTAATATTGGAAACATCATCCAATCATCATCCAAACAGGGAACAGAAATAAAACCCGGAGACTTAGGTGACAAATACTGAATCACAAATTTCTAGTACTCAAAGTAATGCTTTCAGCTAAAAATTCATGAGCAATTCATAGCCTGACATTCATTTGAGTAAAACAGATATTTAACAATCCTAAAAAGCAAAAAAAAAATCATAAAAATTGATGCCTGTTCATGGACAATTCATGGTCAGGAAAGAAGAGCTATAATTGCCAAAATAATGATTTGTTGCAAATTGTTCACCCACTTTTATTAATAATCTGGTTTTCATATAGCTCAGGAATTTGCTTATCAGATTCATGAGACACTTTTAAAGTAAAAAAAATATATTTGAATTGATTATAAAAATCAGTAGTGAATATGATTAATCCATTTCGATAGATGCCAGCCAATGATTGGCTGATTAAACAGGGCATCCATTTTTTAAAGTGAAGTTAGTGACTGTGTTATTGTATTGATAGATGCAGGAAGCCATATTCCTCTATCCATGAAACATATACAGCATGGACAGTGGTGGTGCACGCTGCCTGCCAATGATCTGGAGGAACCTAGGAGAGAGACGATAGCGCAGTCTCTAAGTCCAGTCAGTCTCCGGCCTGCAAAAGCACAGGGCCCCCTAACCTCATGCTGGGGAACTACTCCAGTACTGTCTCAGGGTTGTAAGTGCTACCTGCAATGCAAAATCACCAAAGCTACTTCTTGCTGCACAAAGCTGTTGCTTGGAGGCCTCTCACACAAATGATGTCAGGCTTGCTTAGCTAGTGACCCACAGCACAAGATGTTATGAATGCAGCTCATGTTGATTTGAAATTTGGCTGTTTTCTTTTAAAAATATAACCACGCTGACTGAATTGAACAGCAAAAGGACCCCTGTAAGAACTCACAAATTTTGAGGTGAAGAGGAAACTTAACAAACCATGAAATAATGTTTGAGACCTTTCACTGGAAAACAAGAACCTGTGTGGCAGGAAATGGAGTTACTTCAGTTAGTAGCTAGAATAACTGCTTGTATCTAACAAAGCAGCCTAGTCCCCAAAACAGGAAGGCACCCACAACAGGCATAAAAGGAGACATCCATAAAAGGCACCCAACAAATCTGTCTGTAAATGGTCCCACACAGACTTCTCTCTAAATAATTTACCCCATGGTTTCTGTAGCACTTCTATAGTGAATTGGCTCAGGATTATTTATTTTAAACAAAAGATTGATGCATTACACATATTTAGGATCCTGACTAAATACAATTGTATGTTTATTCATTAACTATCCTTTCAATTAAAAATGTACAGATAATAAACATAACTTAATTACTTTAGAAAGATATAACATCTGCTGATAGAGGATATAATGCTAAATAATAATCACTAGAAAGCCATCTCATTATTCTTAGTTTTGTGTTTGATATGGGTTTGGCCCAAGGCAAAGCCTGGGGCTTTATTTATTTAAAAGGGTACAAAAACAAGGCAATATTCACATTTCATATTAAATATTATTATAGAATTATACTACATGTGTGTGAGAAAGAAGATCATGAAGAGCCATGCAGAATTTAAAAATTTATATTTTGTTGCACATTTCCTCAGACATAATCAGATTTCCTGAGGGTTTATGAGCATACTAATAGCCACTGTATTCTGCTAATTCATTATAAATCTCACAATAAAAAGATATGTATTACTCCCCACATCCTTAGCTATGCCAGATTTCCATATGACAAGTTATTTGCTATTATCTGTTTTTTTTTAATTGCAAAGTCTGATGAGTTTAAGTCAACATATTTCTTAATGCTCCTTCTGCTTGTCAGCTGTGCCTGGATTGATAAAATGCAAATGAACAAATCATTAACGAGTGCTGGTTATGAATCTCTCAGGCAGTTCAGGACCCTATCAAATCCTGCACCTATTACTTTGTGTGATTGATGTACTATTGTAAGTGATTGTTCCTGATCTTATTAAATCTTATTGATTTTTTCCCAGTTTCTATTTTATGCAGGACCAGGCTTGGACTATTATGAATGTTGCTGAACACTGTTAATCAAGCTTACACAGCTATTTTGATGGCAAACAATTAGAACTCTGCAGCAATACCTTGCAATTAGCTTCAGGGATATGGACCTCGGCACTGTAATAATGAAAGAGACCTTCTCCTTCAAGCAAGGTAATGAGATTTACAATTATGACCCCAAATAACCTCTGAGAAATAACCAATCTGCAAACTTAGATGTGTTTATCAATAATTTTTGCCCTTTTTATGAAAATGTATTTTTAAAGTTTCCTTGATAATATAAATCATTGTTTCTATGAAACAGTGTACAAAGTATTGTAAAAACCAAGGAACATACAGATTTTAAATCCACACTATGTACAATTTGTATTCAATGTTGATTTTTACAGAATGATATGCATCAGTATCAAAGAAGTTTTGAAAATGCAAACTAATAAGAAAATACCAATACAGTTTGTACTTTGTATAAAAGTTGTACGCATATACATGCATGTCTGTTATTTACTTACTATATATAGCATGGGCATACATACACACATACTATACATTATATATATATATATATATATACACACACACAACTCTATGCTTATGTTTGCAGAATTTAAATATTCAAAATCTCTTGACTAAATTTCTCTTGGAAAACAAAGTGCTCATCAACATTATTTTGAGAAGTTTAATACAATATTGAACATCACAATGGAGAATTTGTTTTTTTCCTCTATCAAAAATAATTTATAAATTGCTAGTTGCTGCATACAACAAATATCAGTGAACCTTTGAAATGGAAAGTAGAGTAGCCAGGATATCCTGAACTTCTAAACATTTACAGTTAGTTCTTTATAGTTTCTTCCCAAACTATCTTTCTGATCATATAGAAATGACTATAAATGATTGTGTACATATATATGTAAAATTATGCATCTATAGCGGACTTTATCTCTAATAGAAGTATTTTGCTAGTCAGCATATTTACTAATTTCTTTAGCTTTTTCTTAGAGAGAACTCAACAAATGAAAAAAACGTTCTTATCGTGACACACCTTGAGGATTAGAAAAACTTAAAAGCGTTTGACAGACCAGTGCATGACTCCATTTCTCCCTGGTGTTACTCTGCAACAATCAATGCCTTTACACCAATGTTAAACTGGTGTAAGAACATAAGAACTGCCATACTGGGTCAGATCAATAGTACATATAGTCCAGTATCCTGTCTCTGACAATGGCCAATACCAAACCTTCAGAGGGTGTGTACAGAACAGGGCAATTTTGGAGAGAGCCACCCATGTCTTCCCCTCTAGTCAGAGGTTTAGGGTCACCTGAATGAGGTGTTACATCCCTGAACACCCTGACTAATAGCAATTGATGGACCTATCCTCCATGAATTTATCTTGTTCTTTTTTTGTAATCCAGTTATATTTTTGGCCATCTCAACATCTCATGGCAATGAGTTCCTCAGATTGAATACTGCAGCAGTGACTCAGGCCCAGACATTGGAAAGAATCATTTTGAAATAACACAGAAAAGCGCATCACCACCTCACTCTTTCCTAGTAATAAGGCAAACATTTCTTCATTGTACAATTCATTTGGGATACTGCAATATCAATAGGATTCCAGTGAGCTATTGAGCAATCCCTCCAAATTTACAAGCTCCCGCATATTTACCCCTCATATTCAAACCCACCTCTATTCAGTTCTGCTATTGAAACTAAGCAGAGTTCTGGTTCTGTGAACTGGGGCTAAACATAGGGACGGATTGGAATTCTGTAGCTGGAAAGGAGGCTGACAGTGGAAGATCACTTTTTAAAATCAATATGTTAATCCAGGTTCAAGATGAGATTCTTGAGTTGGGAGGGGGAGTGCCAAGAGAGAACAGTATTTTTTAGTCCTGTCACTTTAAAATATATCTACCACAATGTTGTGTCAAAGTAGGAACAGGATTATGTTTTAAAGTACAGGATTAACAGAATAAACTCCCTTTAACTCATTCAATGCTCTGTGCATCTGGGGAGTTCATCCGAAACAGCAGCATCCATATGTGCCTATGGGTGTACGACATATAGCTATCTTCTGCTTGCAATGATATTATTTCACAGCACTGTAGGAAATTTCATCACCCCTGAATGCACACACTAAGTCATGCTGAAGGGGTTAAATGTGAGAGTTTAGCAAACCTGATGAGATTTTTAAAAAGGTGCACCAGCTAATTCACCACATGAGGTTTTCCTATTTCTCCTAGCTTTGAACACAGCTAATACATGTGAGTTATTTTAATGCCAATTTCAATTTTTATCAAATAAATATAAATATTTTTTTCTGGATGTAATGGTTAATGAAATGCACATAATATGTAAAACCTATAAAATTGTTATAGTTATACATTATTTTCTGACTGTTGGACAACCTTTGTAAACAAAGTATAGTATATCAACTTTCTTGTGACAATAAGCAGATCTGTCATCTTGGGACAGCTAAATGAATTATTTAATCAATAACAGACTACACTCTGATGATAAGACAAGCTCAGACAAATTAGAAACTGAACCAGGTATAACATGTCGAGAATGAGCAACACAGGTAGTGTAACATACACTTAATATTTAGTGGGAAAAGATTTAAAAAATCCCCCAAATATACAATAGCTCAGTCAAACCATTTTGCATTCTGTAAAACAGGAAAACAACTTTGAAATTAGCTTGGAAAACCAAACTACAAATAAATAAATTTGTTAATGTTTTAAGATGCTTTAAACTGCTAAATATATGCTAAATATTTTCAAAATTTAAGGACGATCATTTTCAGTAGTGATTTGTACAACAAAACATTAAAAACGTGGATTAGGTATAAGAGGTACATAAATAATAAGACTGTAAAAAACTCAAGAGTTTGTGTGTTATGTCCAGCTGTATAATGTCATGAGAGGAGTTAGATGGACACTTGAGGGACTCCTACTGGCTTAAACACTGAAAGCCACTGTTTAAATGTATCTCCTCTTTGCCACCCCCTCAAAAAAATCACAAAATGACAGCACAGATTCACTGTTGTGTGTAGTCGTCATTCATTTTTTCTGTTTTTCAAGAATTAAGGACAAAGATGTGAGTCAAATTATATCCACTCCCCACAAATTATTCTAAACAGATCCTTAAATCTTTGGAAAACTGAGCCAATTGCAATAGTTATTTTCCTTTTGACACCCACACTTTGAGCATGGTCACATGCTGTATTTGTATTGTTATTTAAGGTGGCTCTCAGCATTCCTGAAACAGCATAAATAGGGCCAGCCTTTTGCTTTGAACATTAGCATAACTGGATGATAAATTATAGTAACCCCAGAGCTGCTGTAACTTACACACCTTCCATTTTGAAACAGTTTCAGTAATTTTTATTGAATATGTGTATTAGCATTAAGAATTCCACCTTTACAGCTTAGTCTATTCCCTTGTGAAGATGCACACCTCTCACATACCTAAAACAGGAAAAAGGCCTATTACACTCAGGGGAATATTACATGCTTTACACTGAACCCTCTCCCCCCCCCCACACCTTTTCTGTGCTTTTCCCTCATAAAGAATGCATAAATCCCACAGAAATAAGAGGACTAGAATAATGTACATGTTTAGCAATCTGAATAGGTAGCACATCTATAAATAATGTGTTGTTTTTGATATGCAGGATTAACTTTAAAACACGCTGATGGTACAAAACACTTGTGTTAACTAAAAATTCTGTGAATTACAACAGGAAGACAAATTGATATAAGGACTTGCTCTTGTCCCGTTTACAATTGTATGTATTAACGTCGGGTAATTATGGTTATAAACCCCTTGATGCTAGTGGTAGCAAAGTATCTCTTTGCTGCCAATGCGATTAATGACAGCAAATTCCAATTCATCAAACAGAACACCTCTGCATTGCACATCATGCATGATGACTCTCTAATAACAGTGTATCATCTCCAAGAAACATGCATTAAAGAAACATTCATCAAAGTGTAATACTACATTTTAAAAGTTATCTTTTATATGAGAACTTGAGGTTTCCAAAAACTCTCTCTCAGCTTTGTGTTCTTTTGTACAGTTCTTCCTCCTATTTTTTCTCTAATCCTTTTGGGACTTTCATGCCTCTCTCATTATATATATATATACACACACTCACTCACTCATTTGGGAGGTGCTCAGAGGCTACGGTGATGGTGCATGTTGGTAGATTGTAGCAGAATTATTGTTTGCACAAATACTGACTTCACATTAGATGTGTGAGTCACATTCTGCCATATATCCATATATCAAAATTGGCCTATCTTAAATCCCTCTAGAATAAGGTCCATAGTTGGGACAAATATATTAAAAGGTTAGACATATGTGGAATAAAATCACCCAACCATAGAAGACTCAATTAACAGTCTTAGGATGTTCAGCCTTAGATTTTCTTTAGTTTATTTGCAGAGAGCAGCAATTTGAGTTTTATTCTATATCTTGTCCATGTCATGAGATTATGTAATATTTAGAAAGGCAAAAAAAAAAAGGTGCTGATGGCCTGCAGAAAATAGAAGCTGCTTCATTTGGTACTAATGTACACAAAGCAATTAGTTACTTGTCATGATGGGTGTTCCCTATGGCAGTGCACTTTCTCCATTAGCATTTATATCTTCATGCCATTAAATATTAGACAGCACTAAGTAGATCTGATATGCTCAGAAAATTGCTAAAGTCATGTGCCATCAAGAAAAGATATTCACAAACATTATTAGCACACAGGTAGAGCTGGATCGCTCAGCTAGATAGCCAGTCACCTAGGAGATTTTTTTTTTCTAAGCACTTTCAGAGAATACAAAAAAGTAAACTCTGGCTAATTAGCCAGCAGATATGAAATTACCCCTTTGTTTGCTGGGGAAACCTCTCTTTGGCTAGTGATATTCATGACAGTTGCTTTGGAGTATCTTTTTTTCCTAATAGAGTATGCAGAGGCAATTCTCAGGAAGAAATTGAAGGGAGAGCACTAGCCCTGTTTAAAGAATTTCAATTAAGAGATTTTAATATGAAGCAAAATTGCATGAGATAGTAAAATATTTCTTCATTTCATTAATGTTGGTCACCTGTACTCTCGACTTATTTGCCTCTCTCCCACAATGCTCTGTCCATTCCTCTACTTCCTAGCTTTAGCTACCCCCATAGTTACTACTTCTACTCCTGCCTCCACACTTTGGAAAAAAATCTAGGGACTAAACTAGCTTTCTCCATTGTGAGTTCATTCTCTCTTCCCTCAGCCCTGTTCTTTTCCATTCTACACCATCTTATTTTCTCTACTCTGATAGCCTTTTCTTCTAATCTCCACTGACTCTTAGAAACCTTCAAACTTACTCCATAAATACTCTTCCCAGCCTCTCTATGCTTGGCTTTGGTCAGTTGTTTCAGTTGTTCAGTAACAGCCCTACCCAGCAAGAACTTTCTTCCTTGCTCTCCCATGCCTCCATCTCTAGATGCACCATCACTTCTTTAACCCAAGACTCCAATTCCTAGGCCTCCCTATTAACTGCTACCAAGTCCTCAACTTTTCCCTTTACCTGATTCACTCAGACCCTCACTTGTTCCCTCTCTAACCCCTCCTCGTTCCTTATCTTAACCACATTTTTTTCTTGCTTCTTTGTGTCACAATAAAAACATGCTCCCATGTCCTCTATTCTAAACACCCTCCCCTCCAACTTTCTCTCATCAGCTCTATCCTGGCTTTTGGCATCTTGACTCTGTTGAAACTGCCCTCAGCAAGGTAATTAATTATCTTGTCCCATCTAAGTCGTTGCTATGTTATTATTTACTTGTGTTACTGTAGCATGTTGAGCCCACAACCAAAGTCAGATCCCCATTGTGCTTGGTGCTGTACATATACTTAGTAAGATAAGAGAAACTGATGAAACTGGAATCTAAATAGACACGGTGGAGACAGGAAGTATTATAACCCCCATTGTACAGCTGGAGAGTTGAGTGTTATCAATCTGTTGTCTTTTACACAAACAATGGTACACCCCCTTCTTTACTTCAATGACCTTTTGCTCTCCTGGCTCACTTCCTACAAAGCTGATCTCTTTCACAGCATTTGCTGTGGTATCTCTTCATCCTCTCCCTAAACATTCTGTCTTCCATCCTCTCTTCTTAGTCTTTGGTGCTACCACAAATTGGTATCTGTGATACTGCAGTTTCCGCATATACAAAATGGCTCTGCTATCTCAGATGTCATTGCATGATAACCACTAGTAAATATTGACAATTTATTGACAACCGCTCTAACTTGTGCAACACAACTAAGATGTAAAATGGGCAATTTTGGTGTACAAGTATGAAAAACAGGACTGATACCTAGTATATCATTTTACTACTGGCTATGGACATTTTAAATCCTGTGTATTTTCAGCTTTTGTAGATGGAGAAATTGAGGTTTGCAGCATTGATGTGCTGCTCACATTCTAACAAGAGACTCCTCTTATTATAAATTCCATGGACCAGGCAGTTGATCAGACTGGAGAAGTGAGGGACTGAAGACTCTGTTACTTTGTTTACTATTTTAAAAAAAGGTTTTCTTATTACCACAATTCACGAGGGATGCAATACTACTTCACAAACAGACTTACATTTACCTGTACGTCTCTAGAACGGAGCACATTTTTCGCCAGAAAAATATGCTGACTACAGCATAGTACAGCATGGTGTTCAATTTCTGTAATTTTAATTCTGCAGGGCACTCGGGGGGTCTTCTTGCCTGCCATTTTAAAAAAAAATACTCGTAAGTCTGTAATTTGCTTGTTTTTAATTAAAAGAATAATACAAAAAATAAAGAAAAACCTGTAACAGCTTGTGCAAATAGATACTGCATTTTACATTTTTTATTTATTTTTCAAAATTAGAAAACAGGAATGTGCATTACTCAAGTCAACAGCAACTCTGCACACTCAAATAAATGAACTGGCTCTATAACAAAGGACATATATCCTGGATGGCCACTCCGTACACTCGAGTCTAGATTGGACACTTAACTTTGGGAGTTTGCTCAACCTAAGAAATGAATGAAATAAAGATTTATCAACCCATCATGCAACCTCCTCATGATGCACAGAAGTAGACTATCTCAGGGAAGAGTGAATACATATTATTGACAACAAATTAAGTTCAGCTTTGTTATGATGATGATTAATACCATGGGCATAGAAACTACATACTATTATTGGTAAAGACACTAACAACTTGCTCCAAGGATGGGTTTAGATACTGAGCCCCTGCAAATTTCTTAAGATGCTGTAGCTTGATGTCACTTTGAATATGCAATAGACAATTTGTACATATACAAAGGAAGAACTGTACTGGTCACATTACAGTAAATATAATATAGAACCCCCATCATGATGAAACTTCTAGCTAAACTTAGCTAAAGCCTAAAATCTGCTCAGACATAGAAGAGAAACCCTGTTAAACTTCTTCAGAGAAAGTATACCTGTCCCGTCTGTATCCTCAGCCTGTAACTCCTGATAATGAGTCTTTCAGTAGGTTTTCTGAAGGAATTCATTAGAGTAGAATTCCACAAAATAGCAAATCTTTTCTAAAGTCTAGTCAGCAGGCATTGAAAACTATGCCCACTACGGCTTGAGTCACAGTGTTTGTCACAGCTCTTGGGGGGTTAATTAGATCTCACCAAAAAGTTCAAATTTCACAATGAAGTTTCCAGTGAAATGTCACTATTTTTCAAATGAAACAAAAAGGGACAAACGTGTTGCAAATTCTCCTCCATATTCACAGTTCTCTAGTATTAATTCTTCGTCTTAGAATCATAGAAATATAGGTCTGGACAGGACCTTGAGAGATTATCAAGCCCCCTGTGCTGAGGCAGGATCAAGTAAACCTAGATCATCCCTGACGGGTTTGTTCAGTGTGTTCTTAAAAACCTAAAATGATGGGGATTCCACAATCTACCTTGGAAGCCTATTCCAGAACTTAACTCCCTTAATGGTTAGAAAGTTTTTCCTAACCTAAATCTCCCTTGCTGCAGATTAAGCATGTTACTTCTCATCCTACCTTCAATGGACATGGAGAACAATTGATCACCATCCTCTTTATAACAGCACTTAACATATCTGAAGACTGTTATCAGGTCCACCATCTTTAGTCTTCTTTTCTCAAGACTAAACATGTCAAGTTTTTTTACTCTTTCCTCATAGGTCATGATTTCTAAACCTTTTATCATTTTTGTTGTTCTCTTCTAGAGTCCACAGTTTATCCACATCTTTCCTAAAGTGTGCCCAATACTGGCCACTGTACTCCTGTTGAGGCCTCACCAGTGCCGAACAGAGAGGGACAGTTTCTTCCTGTGTCTTATATACAACACTCCTGTTACTACACCTAGAATGATATTGCATCACATTGTTGAGCTCCATGTAATCCCCAGAACCTTTTCAGCAATACTGCCACCTCGCCAGTTATTCCCCATTTTGTAGTGGTGCATTTGATTTTTTATTTCCTAAGTGTAGTACTGGCACTTCTTGTTGAATTTCATCTTGTTGATTTCAGTCCAATTCTCTAATTTGACAAGGTAATTTTGAATTCTAATCCTGTCCTCCAAAGTGCTTGGAACCCCGCCTTGCTTGGTGTCATCTGCAAATTTTATCTGCATATTCTCCACTTCATTATCCAAGTCATTAATGAAAACATTGGACATATACAGAGGAAGAACTGTACTGGCCAAATTACAGTAAATAATGATGAAACTTCTAGCTAAAGCCTAAAACCTACTCAGATCCACAAGGGAAACACTGCTAAACTTCCTCAAAGAACCTGTCCCATCTGTATCCTCATCCTGTAACTCCTGGACCCAGGACTGACCCCTCCAGGAGCCTACTATATATGTTGTCCCAGTTTGACAGTGAACCACTGATAACTACTCTTTGAGTATGGTCTTTCAACCAGTTATTCACTCACCCTATAGTACAGGGGTCGGCAACGTTCGGCACGCGGTTCGTCAGGGTAACCACCCTGGCGGGCCATGCCAGTTTTATTTACCTGCTGACGCGGCAGGTTCGGCCAATCGTGGCCCCCACTGGCCGCAGTTCGCTGTCCCGGGCCAATGGGGGCGGCGAGAAACCGCGGCCAGCACATCGCTCGCCCGCGCCGCTTCTTGCCACCCCCATTGGCCCGGGACGGCAAACCGCGGCCAGTGGGGGGCCGCGATCGGCCGAACCAGCCACGTCAGCAGGTAAATAAAACTTGCCCGGCCCACCAGGGTGGTTACCCTGGCGAGCCGCGTGCCGAACGTTGCCGACCCCTGCTATAGTAATTTCAATAGATCATGTTTCCCTAGTTTTTTTATGAAAATGTCATGTGGAATTGTGTCAAAACCCTTATTCACATCAAGATATATCACATCTACAGCTTCCCCTCTGCCCCAATCCACTAAGCAGTAACCCTGTCAAAGAAGGAAATTAGGTTGATTTGGCATGATTTGTTCTTGACAAATCCATATTGGCTATTACTTATAACATTATTATTAATGCTTACAAATTGCTCGTTTAATAGTTTGTTCCAGTATATTTCCAGCTATTGAGGTTAGGCTGAATGTTCTATAATTCCCTGGGTACTCTTTCTTAAAGATAGGTACTATGTTTGCCCTTCTCCAGTCCTCAGGATCTCACCCATCCTCCATGAGGTCTTGAAGATAATTTCTATCAGTTCTGAGATTCTAGTTCCTTAACTATCCTAGGATGAACTAGCTTGCCCAGCTTAATCTTATGAGTCTTCAAGAAGTTATCTAAAGATGCCTAAAGTTATCTAAAGGTAAGAATTAAAGTACCTAAAAATTTCCCCACAGATTCTCATATACTGTAAGCCACCTGTAGGGCCAGATTTGTAGCCTTTGAGAACATAGCTTAACCTCTACTAAGATCTAAAGGAAAGCATTATGCTTCCCCAGATCAACCACCATATATTCAAAAGGCTGGGGACGATTACTGGAGTCCTCTCTTCTGATACAGAAGGCGCTGGCAAAAGAAGTTTTCAGGTGGGGAAGCTTTTTTGTGTGAGAGAGGCCCGGGAGGGGGGGGGGAGAGGGCATTTCAATATCTGGTACAGGATAGGTAATTTGACTCCCCTTCCCTGCAATGACTCTAGCTAGTCCTGCAGTGGCATTTTGTGGTAAATAGTACATCTCCATCTCAGGGTATGTCAACATTGCAATATAAGTCCAGGGTTAGGGGTTAGTTGGACTTGAGTCAACTGACCCCTGTTAGGAACCCTGGGCTTGAGCGCCTACATTGTATTTTAACCCTACCTTAAGATATTTCTAACCCATGCTTGCAGCTGGGGCTCTGGTGTCCACATGGCAGCATGCAGACCTGAGTCAAAGCAATATATCCCAGAGTCCCTAGAGCTCCTTGCCCCACCAAAATGTCACCACTCTAGCCCTAGGACCATGGTGTATTGTGGGGAAACTTTACTGTCTGGCCTGCACATCACAGGACGTTTGAAGCAGATCACTTTGCAAAAAGCTTGATCAGTTTGCTAGCCTCCTGGGTTTGCAGTGGAGTTCTGATTGTGTGCTTGCAGATTGGTGATCAGAAGAGAAGAGGTTAACGCTGACCTGAGCTGTTGCTGTTTGCAAAGGAAGGGGGGGTGGGGCTTCCATTTTCAATAGAGAGGATTACAGACTGCTGAGATAGAACTAAGGAAGTTGTCCCATGGAATTGTGGAATACTTCTGGCTGACTTCTGGGACCTCAGTCAAGTGGGGCTGTGTCTACATTGCAAAGCAATAGGGCTCAGACCCTGGGATCTGACTTAACTCGAGTTCGGATGCTCCAGTCCTGCAGGGTCCTGGGACCCCATTGTCTAGGCATTGACCTAACACATAGAAAGGGACAGTCCGTGCCAAAAAGAGCTTACAGTCCAGTTAAAGACAAGATGTAACAAGTTGGTGCAACATACAAATGGACAGGGAGGGAGACAAGGTTACCAGTGCTAGGAACATGTGTTTACACAGACTAACTACATGCACAATTAGTTAGTTTGGAGTTTATATGGATTAGTAATCCAATTTGACATGGCCCTATGGGGAGGAGTCAGTTTTGTTCATTGAAAGTCATCTTTTGTGAGTTGTCATGGAGGAACAGAACAGGGTGATACACTGAGGTACAAATTGCAATTTTCACTCCCCAACCTGAATGTCTCAGCTGAGAGCAGAGGGAAAAGAGACAAATCTTCCCACAAAGGCTGTTGACTAGCAGTGTCACCACTTCATGGAGCTGCAGTATCCTTGTGATCCCAGCATGCTCTTCCCATTGGAGAGAAGACCCACAGATCCTCTGGACTGGCCATGGGTCCACACCCCTGCCACCCTCTTTGCTGCCACAAAGCGAGACCCTGCATTGCTAGGCATCTCTTTGTGGCTGACCCAAATCCAGCCCCACCTCCTGAGCAGTGTAACCACATCTGGTTAAGCTGACATGGCTCCCTTCATGTGTACTGAGACATGTATTTGCCACAACACTTGCCCCTAAAGTGAAGAGATCTGTGTCTCTCATTATGTTAAAGACAAACAAAAATTCAGTAAAGAGGCAATACTCATAGATCAACCCTTTTATATTGTTCTCCCTGCAGGCAAGAAAGGGTAAACATTACAGACTCCCATTTATGCAGGGAATAGTGCAGAAAGAATAATTGTATAAGTTTTAAAAAAAATCAGGAAAACATTGTGTCATTGTAGAGAATGTATTGCATTAACGTCATCAGTACAGGAATCTATTTTTCACTGCAGCCAAATTTTATTTCATGTTCCAAAAATGCCATTTTTAATACTTACAAAATATACTTTAACATTTTCAGTGGATAATTGAGCTATGTGTGTATTTTAGGACAAATATTGGGAAACACCATGTTCAATATCAATGTCTATACCATTTAAACAATGAAAGCATCAGGTAAGTAACAACATTTGGACAGCAAGTCAATATGACTATGAAAGGTCTCCAATAATGAGCAAACTCAGACCAATACACTGTTTGAGTATTTGGCCTTCCTATTGACAAAGGTTGCTTTCAATCACACTGTATCTATTACCATATCAATCATCACTCTAAATGAATACAACATTATCATTGACGAAGACATCACTTAAGCAGAGAAACCACAGGTTCTATAAAAGCAAATAATGAAACTTAGGTTGATCACAGCATGAAAATTAGACCTAATCCTTAATAATTCCTATTTGGTAAAGCAAACAAATTGAAGCTAAAAATGTTAGCTCTGTTTCTCGCTAAGGATCTTGAAAGATATAGAAATTGATATCACATGCTTAATTATTAAAGATAATGCAATCCAATACTTTGTTTGCTACACAAATTAAGATATGGAATTGAACTGATGAAAATGATTTACGTGCAGGATTAAAATATTGGCAGCTTTATAGAGTGAAATGTCACTATTCTGCTGTACCTTCAAGTTTTACATTTCCTCCTTTGAATCCCTGTCAGCCTTCATGAACACTAGAGAGTTTAATCAATGCTTGCAGTAGCCATAACATAACACTGAGTATTTTACCTGTGTAATAATCAAACTGCTGTTTAGTACGAGTCATAAGAAGAAATGACAAACATATATAGTCCATTTGGAAAGTTTACAATTTAAATAATACACACCATAAAAAAGAAAATCTCACACATTTCAATGCTTCTTATCTCTCCATGAAACAAACCTATATTTTACAACAGCTGAATGTACCCTAAAGCAATCAGCTTATATTTTGGATGACTCAGAGGTCATAAAACTTAAAGTCTTATGAGTTACTGCACTTGAAACAATTTTTAATTTATATGATACAAAATACTTGTGAAACAAACATTTTATTTTCTTGATGTTCTCCAAAGGCTGAATTTCAGATTGTAATTTTGTTACATTTATTGAGAACAATCAATATCAAAGTGAAGCTCCTATAAAGATAGGAAGGGTTGATATCCTAGTATTGTGGCAGTCTGCTCCTTTTTTAGATTAATTTTGTTTGAAGCTAAGCTAACATTCTGGGAAATCAGGAAATAAATACGATGATGACATAATATGAAATTTAGGAAATTAAGACCACACAGAATATTCATGCAGATTTTTCCAAAGGGTGTCAAATATATGGAAGTTAATTACAAAGTTTGAGCATCAAAGAAAATAATGCAATGATTATAGACATGTTTTTGGAAGGGAAAGAAGAAATTGTAGGCTAATGTCACAAGACAGGGAAGAAAGGCTGAGATGGGACTAAGCTGTTGAGTCGAATGTTTTTTCCTTTTCTAGTATTAACTTCTAACTTTATATATTTAAGTAATTATGAATATATTGAAATCTACTTGAAATTGTATGTATTTAATAAAGTTCAGTTAACATTCCTTCCTTTTATTTTTTTGGAAACAAAAAGGTTAATTTTTCTATCAGTTACGATGGAGTTATACAAGAAGAGAATTTGGACCAAAGTATAAAATAGTTCCCTAACTTTTTAAATTACAAACCATTTCAAAGATTCCAAAGGGGAGGAATCTTATTTTGGTTAAAAAAAAGTAATCTTTACTTAGAATTTTACTAAAATTATCTTTATTTGGATAGTTTGATAAATCACTACAGTGCCATAACTAGATTGTGTCATATGTTTGTATGAAATAATGTTTGTGTGAGAAAATATAAAGCAGAAACTTTGGTACAGTAAATGAAGTGCATGGCTGTAATATTCCTTCAGTACTAGATTATTACATGTCTGTCTAATTAATCTTTTAAGTAGTATTTTATGTGGTTATATACTATAGATATATAGTAATATAATGATGTAGAGAAATTTTAGTACACATTGTCCATCCCCATCATTGCTACAACACTCAGCAGGAAAACCTGATTTCCAGCAGGTGTTTCCAGAAATATCAAATGTTTAATCCACCTGTGCAAGATAGCCAATTTGAGAGCATTTATTGATGGAAGTGGTTGCTTCACTCTCCTCAGTTCTATGTCTGATCACATACACAGTGGTGGTTCTGTAATATAAAAATATGCAGTACTTCAAAAGTGTTCATTAAGCTAACCTCCGTTGTGAAAGTAATTTACATTTACTGTACTTCAGGCCATAGCAATGCCACCGTTTTAGGCAAACAAATTGAAAACTAGAATTTTTACTCTAACTTGATCTTCATTTTTCTCACAGCCAGCATTCATCAGGGCTAGGAGGTCAAGAGCAGGAATTTCTCCATAGCATGCTGTTCCCTGTCTTGGCTGGCAATAAACAATGTAACTGTGTGACCAGTATCTTGAATGCTTCCCCTCCTACCACCACCATTACACATAAGCATACATACTAGCAATGGGCAACCTTCAGAGGTTCAGAGATCACAGAAGCATCTAATAGTCTGGATCCTACTCCAAAGCACATTCAAACTTTTCAGAACTATTTAGCCTGCACTATTTGCCTGGAAATCACACAAGAACAGTCTCCCCTCAGAGATTTCCTGTACTTGCTTCTTTTTAGTAAGGTCAGAAATACCACAGTACTTCTTTCAAAGTATTTTGGTGTTTCTGGCCTTGGCCCTACCAAATCATGTGAAAATTATTTTTGGTTAATTTAATAATTATGATATTTAAAAACAAAACAAAACACATTTCTGGGCACTCAGAAAGGTTTAGTTCAGTTCTGGAGCTGGACAAAAGTTTGGGGTGGAGGGAATATTTTCCCATTAGATGCATTAGTCCCACTCCTAATGCACAGACAGTGTAAATGTAATGTGTCCATCACAACCTTTATGGGAGTGGGCCTCTGTCCAGCTAGCTGGAAGAAAAGGGGAAAGGCACCCTTGCAAGAAGGGAAGAAAGGGGGAAAATGTACAGGGATGGACAGGAAGGGCTGGATGCAGTTGGGTCTAGGTTAAGATCACTGCATTGCCCTTCCAGCTGCCTGGAAGAGTGGGAGGGATATTTCTAAAGCATGCAGCTATGGCAAGGCCCTCTTTCCCAGGATCGGTTATCAGATACATTGGATTGGAAAAGCATTTGAAGGAAAGCATCCCTTATGGAAGGTGAGTAATGGGAGTTTGAAGCTCCTATGTCTCATCAGTGGGGAGCCAACACCTTCTTTTCCTGGCCCCCCTTAAGGGAGCTGAGGAAGGTGGTTTGGAGCTCTTCTCCATGCACTGTCAAATATGTTGCCAGGCACTCCCAGATATTATAAGTGAATAATGTTGCAGCCTAATTAAACCACATCCATGGCCTCCTGTCTTTCTTCCAGCGTGGACGGACAATATGAAATCATTTATTTTCCCTGTAACCTGGGCAGGGCTGCAGCTAGGATTTTTAAAGCCATAGACAAGATTTCAAAACAGCATTGCCCTGCAGCAACACTAGCCTAAGTTGGCTGGGGTGGCATCTTCCTCTGGTTGGTGTACCCCATACAGAGGACCTCAACTTGAGTTTCTTAGGCTACTATAGAGTTTGTACCAAGGATAGTGAATAATTGTCCTTTCAAAGAGAAATGATTGCAGTGCAATAGAGAGGTTTAGTCTGACAGTTCTTATTACCTTTGCAACGAGGGTATTTTCATCAACTGCACATATTGGGAAATGCCAGCAATGTCTCAGCTGGGAGAAATGAATGGTCTGGACAATGAATACTCAATGTTTGTAGTCTTACAGCAGGAGATCCCCTCCTTTATATGAGAAGTGGGGAGTGGAAGGACTGGCGGGGAAGCAATTTTGGGCTGTATAAGTAGGGGCATTGCCAGCAGATCGAGGAACGTGATCGTTCCCCTTTATTCGACATTGGTGAGGCCTCATCTGGAATACTGTGTCCAGTTTTGGGCCCCACACTACAAGAAGGATGTGGAAAAATTGGAAAGAGTCCAGCGGAGGGCAACAAAAATGATTAGGGGTCTGGAGCACATGACTTATGAGGAGAGGCTGAGAGAACTGGGATTGTTTAGTCTCCAGAAGAGAAGAATGAGGGGGGATTTGATAGCAGCCTTCAACTACCTGAAGGGGGGTTCCAAAGAGGATGGAGCTCGGCTGTTCTCAGTGGTGGCAGATGACAGAACAAGGAGCAATGGTCTCAAGTTGCAGTGGGGGAGGTCCAGGTTGGATATCAGGAAAAACTATTTCACTAGGAGGGTGGTGAAACACTGGAATGCGTTACCTAGGGAGGTGGTGGAGTCTCCTTCCTTGGAGGTTTTTAAGGTCAGGCTTGACAAAGCCCTGGCTGGGATGATTTAGCTGGGAATTGGTCCTGCTTTGAGCAGGGGGTTGGACTAGATGACCTCTTGAGGTCCCTTCCAACTCTGATATTCTATGATTCTATGAATTGTTGGGAGATGGAGCCATGGACAGGAACTCAGGAACTGAGTAGGTTGAGGGAAGCCAGAGTGGGCAGCGGGGGGTCAAGGTGATTAGTAAATTAGAAGCTCAGTTGCAGAGCAGCTCAATGGCCTGTGGAGTGAGTACTAAGCAGGGCTGGGAGAGCCAGAGGACCAAGTTGGCAGGGGTCTGAGGATGAGAGTGAGCTGATGTAGCAGGCACCTATGGGAGGAGTTGTGTGGATTGCTCAGGACAGAGGGATATATTAATACCTTGGCAGTGCTGGGGCAGGAAGATAGTGAAGTAGCAGGAATCTGGAGAACTATTTCAAAGCTTCTTAGGCATGAGAAGCCATAGCTCCTGCTCCCTTTGTGCTTACCTGCTCCCCAGCATGTCTGAGGTCCCAGTCTGGTTCCATGTCCTGTTCAATAACTCCCCTTACCTTTCCTCTCCCAGATGCTTGGTAGCTCCCAGTCCTCTGGCCCTGGTCCCCTGCAGGTCTCAAAGATTTGCTTAGCAGCAACCCTTTTGACTTGCCCATTATTTTGCTTCCTGCCTTGTTGGGCACCACTTAACTTCCATGTCTCCGGTGTTTGTCAAATCTCTTTCTAGCAATGATCTCCCTGCCCATCCTCCTCTGCCCCCACTCAAAGAAGAAGCTATGTGCAAGAATATGCTTTGAGTGTCCAAGAAGCTGAGCATTTTTAAAGGTGTAGTTGGCATTCCAAACTAGTGTAACAAGTTTTGTGTAAGTTTTCATTACAGCTTGTCAGTAAACAGTTGTTATATTTGTGAACATTTGCATGGCTTTTCCCTCCAGTTTAATCAAAGTTATATTTCAACAGTTCTAGTTGTCACCAATATGGGGCACATTCTGCAAGCAAACAAGCATACAAGCCTTAATGGGAGCAACATGAGTGAATGTGCTGGCAGCATTTAGCTTTGTTGCTTTAGATGGAGTCTCATTTTTACCCCCTCTTCAGAACAACACATTTAGTTAATTTACTGTAACTGACATACTCAATCTCTGATCTCTGTTTATAGTCCCTAAACACTATGTACTCAAAGTGGTGAATGGGTTTTAGCATGTGACTTCCTTTAAAATCAATGTGAATCGCATGGCACAAAATCCCACACAACACTTTAAAATTAATTATTCATAACAACATGCTGCTTCTTCCATCTGAGGATTGCAAAGCATTTTGCAAACATTAATTAATTAAGCTTCAAAAGTTGCAATATGCCAATGAGGCAGACATTGTATACCCATTTTTACAGTTATGTAAACTGACACTTAGGGGGCCAATACTGTGTCTACACTGGGGAAATTTACAAAATAATTCACACTCATTCTGATAAAATGCTGTTAGAATGAGCTATCCAGTTATCCAAACTGCATGGGAGCTGTAGTGACCAGGCTCCAATGGCTTCCAGCCTTTTTCTCACTGAGTTAGTTAAACCTGAATAAAAGACTTAATTAACATGGTGGTAAAACAAAAGATCCAGACACAGAAACTTGTTTACGGGGCCAGGCTCCCATTGATTCTAATAATTGTTAGATCAACTGGGGATTTGTGCGTGTGTGTAAATTTCCCCACTGTACACAGGGCCACAGTGACCTGATGAAAATCCAAGTAAATCCACGCCAGAGCGTAGAACAGAACCCAGTAGTCTTGACTCCCCATTTCCTGCTCTAAACATTAGACAATCATTCCTCCCTTGGTAACTGTTGTAAAACTTTGCATTATATTGATTCAGTTCAGAACGTGATTTGTGGATGAAAGTTTGATCTGCATTGCCTTTCTTGCTCCTTGGAGATAAGCAGGAATATAGCCCTATCTTTGGATGTTTTTTCATGGAATTGCATGATAGGATATCACATGTGCCCACTAGTATATTAGTACTCTAGGTGCAGTTCAGTCTCCCGGCCTTTCCAGACAAAGCCAGAGGAACCTTCGCCTGACTGTGTGCAAGGAAACCACCTGCAGGTTGGGAAGGATGGACACTTCCCTCCTTACTTTCCATGGTAGTTACTCCAGTCCCTGACCAGGAACAGCAGCCACAACCTCTACAAACTCACTAAAGATACTATGATGATGGGTACTATAAAAATGCCTTAATAGATCTGTGGCCAGTGGATCCATTCATTTAACAGTAGACTCAGTAGCCACAGCTGTAATGCCATTCATTCTGTGCTGAGCTGCATGGCACTAAAGCAGAGTCCAGCATTGCCATATACTGGTTGAATGAAGCACTCCTGTGTGACTTCTTCACAGCTCAAAAGTTTTATACAGTGGAACTGCTACAGTATCACTGCATTAGGAGCTAGCTTTGCACATCTCTATCGGCTCTTTTGGCAAACCTCACCCTGAACGAATATAATGCTAGTGAAAGGTTCTAGATTAAAAGCTATGGAAAACCTTTATCCAGGAAATAAGTTTTAGTATGGGCAGAAAGTCTGCTGTCACTATACTTGAACACTGCTCTGAAGAGACTACATCTGAGATCCAGTCCATCTCCATGCCTCTTCTGTAGTCGGCCTTTCGGCTGCCTGAGTCCAGGATTGCACCCTACCATCTGACCACAAACACAAAACTTTTGGGGAAGACTCTCATCAGATCCAGTTCTCTCCCTCTCCTTATAATCCTCCTTTCCAACAGGGCTCTCCCTCTATGTGTTTTGGGGGTTTGGAAGGATGGTTAAGTAGCTTGTACTATCCTGACCTGGCAACAAGTAACCTCTTCACTGGACTGGCCAGGAAGCTCCTTCTGCCACCCAATCCCTCTGATCAACCAGCTTCTCCTTCTACTTAATCTTCTGTTGCATGGCCCAGTGACCTCTCCATCGGGCGTACCTTCTGCTCCAACTATTTTACAATGTACAGGACACAATTAGATTTCCTCACAATTTAGTTTGGATTTGGGTTCAATATTAGAAAAACCGAGGTAGGGAGCAAGGAATTTTTTTTCCCCTTCAGAAATGATGTGCTTAGCTGTGATATTTTAAAGAATGGCACAAATGGGAAAAAATCAGGTCTGCAATAATATATTCTTAAATGAGTAATTTATATAAATTAACAACAAAACCAGTTAGTTACATAGTATTTGACTGAAACTTCCATTTCAAAGAGTGTAACGTTAAATACAAATATGCACCCTCAAATAACATCTGAGGTTGTGATTCATTTGGAAAAGGTGACCCTTTGTTTGTGCAAGTCAAATTTATCCTTATCTTTGATAACTCCTGGGTTTACACCTTCAACCACCTGACTGCAGGTGCAAATCAGGCACATATTCAGATTTTCTCCAGCTATTCATTGTACAGGCACAAAGTAAACAGAGACTAAGCTTCAAGGTTACAGCTGACACCATACTTTATTCTTCATTCATGTTTTTGTGCCTCAGAACTCAATGTGCAGCCACACCAGTCTGACTTAATGGCAGCATATCACCCTAAACTTTAAATCTTTTGTTTTCAGCAGTTTGGGTTACAAACATAACTTAAAATATTTTTCTATCTAATCTATTAGAAATGGAGTGTTGGTGCATAGTTCAAGGTAACTGAAAGGCTTTATTGTACCAGCAGTAACCTTGTATTATGTCTTCATTGTATTATGAAGGACTTAATTTGAGGAGGAGATATTGTGAACCCTTCTATTTTTTCTGTCTTAAAGATCCATAATCAGACAAAAAGTGAGAACCTTCAATGAAAAGCCTTTCAGACACTGAGAGAACAAGAGCAGGAGCCAAACCCCTAACTTAATGGGGTACATTTTCAGTGCATTGCACAATGGACTAGGTACACTTTTATATTAACAATACAGGGAGCTGAGCAGCTATTGTCCATGTAGCATGCTGAATATTTATTCCTATTTGTCTAGAGGTTTTTTTTTTTTTTACAGTATGTCATTACTACACATTTTCACAGCTGCTTTTCAAATAAAAGAAGGAAAGATCTACTAAATGAACCCCCCCAGAATCAACTCTATAAGGGCCATAGCTAGTCATCTGTCCCAATGTGAAAGTCTCCTTTGAAATCCAAGATCAAGAGATAGCATATATGATAACTAAGATGAAGGAAACAAAAACTTCCACTGTTTCCATTTGATGGGACTGTTAAATGGAAACTAAAACCACCATTTTCTTGTTGCTAGGTCCATGAACCTCACAGCTATAGGTGCAAAATGAGAGGAAGCCGCCCTGCAATCGAAAAGGAACAATATATTTAAATAGCACGAAGGCATGAAAATAGCTGGCTACAATCCCAAAATCTATAAATGATACAAACTTGCTCATCACAACTCCACGGACGATGACAACATCATTGGGAAATGAAAACAGAAAAAGCAGAAAAGAAATAAATGCACTGGATCTTGGGAATGAAAGGTTGGGCTTTTCCAGTGCACTCTGCTCAAGTTAGACAAAAATGCAAGGATGGAAAAGCAGCAACAGGAACTAACAGCACTGAGTGTCCAGCAACTTAATGATTCAAGGCAAAGAAAGCAGAGACGAGACTAGAAAACAGCCAGCTGAAGAAATTAGCATTTATTGAAGCAGGTTCTTAAATATTATGAGATTGATGAAACACAATGTTTATAATTTGACTTCAACATGATGAATACAGTTGGTGATTTATACAAACTAAACCTTTCACTTAGCACAGAAGTTATGACATCCCCTTCCTTCCCTTTTCCGTGCAAATCCCTGTAACGTTTAAACAAAACCAGAAATAGCATCAATACTGTCAAGATTTTTTTTTAAACTTTCTTTTCTTTCTTTTTTTCTTTCTTTCTTTCCTAGCAATACAGAACCACAGTAGACTCCTGATTAGCCAAACTGCCTGGGGGATACAGAATTTATTCGGATAATTGGGGGTTCAGATAATCGAGAGGGCAGAAGCCATTCAGCAGTGGGGAGGCTTCCTCTGTGGCCAGGGGCTCATCCTCTTTCTAGCCAGGGTTCTCCGCTCTGCCTCACTCACTCCCTCCCATGGCAAGGGCTGCGGAGGGCTCCCAGTACTGTCACAGGAGCCATTCAGTGGTCAAGGTGGCCTCCCTCATAGCCAGGGCTGGCTCCTTCTTGCAGTCCTGCTTGGGGATCTCTGCTTTATGATCTGAACCTCTGCATTACCCAAATCCATTCTTGTCCCCCAGCATGAGACACAGGGCCTCTGCAGTTTGTATCTCAAGTGTCTCACGCTGGGGGATAAGAAAGGGATTCGGGTAACACGGAGGTTGGGATAACAGGGTTTCGGATAAACGGGAGTGCACATAGTGATCATTAACATGACTAAAAGATATGTGAAACGATAGCTATCCGTATGAAAACAAGTGACTGAAGAGAAATAGTCTTCTCTCATAAAATATAACAACTGAACTCAGAGAGGAAAATTTCCCTGCCTCTCCATTCACAGAAGACTTTTGCCAGCTCATCTGATGGGAGTTGTTATTCAAAATATGTTAAAAACCAAAAACAAACGCCAGCCACAGGTTCCAGCTGATCAGCTTTCAAATCCACGCAGCTCTCTGACCTCAAATGCATGTAGAGAACATGTTGACTTGTCATGTACTGTCTTATAAACTTGAAAAACTGATTATAGAAGACATTGCTTACTCTCATTGTTAAACATTTAGGGTTAATTTCTTCCACACTTGCTCACATTGATTAGTAACTTGCTCCACAAGTGCTGCTTTTTATTTCAGTGGGGTTACTTACAGAGTAAGGTACTACTGAACACCAATAAGGATGGCAGATTCTGGCCACTAATATGCATTAAAAAACCCAATGCTTCATGCTTCAGGCATCTGAACAGGCATGATGTTTGCCTGAAATACGCCTCAGGGTTAGCAGGTCTTGATCCTGCTGCTAAAGGGTTAAATGGATACTGCTGATTCACTAAAGCAGAGGATCATTGCCCTGTCAAGATAATAGCAAGGTGAAAATAGCATTCTAGTGAGACAGGATCTAGGGTCTGGGCTGAACAGTCTTATGAGAAAAAACAGAAGAGTAGCTAACCCTGGAAAGAAGCTGACATAAACACTTGATTTCACAGAACACACGAATATTTACTACAACCCTGTTTCATGACCTATTAGACTAGGAGATTTTTGGATGAGACATAAACCTGAGTCAGACCCACTTGTAGTAATTACATTCTCAGGGAAAGTCTTCTCCCTATACCAGGGGCTGTGATGCTGCCTCTCTCTCACCGGGAAATTCCCTAAGCCAGGAAAAAAGCCTCTGGCCAGACACACCAGCTTTGCAGCCCTTTGCACCAGCAGAGCACCACAAAAGGTCCATCCTTCAACAATGAATCAGTACTATGGTGTTGCTTAAATAAAACCAGGGTGTAAAATAAGTAAATATAAACCACTGTTAAAATTAAAACAAATCCCCACAGGTCTGTATATGTGCAGAAGAAAACTTCCATCTGTTTGCGAGTAAAATATTTCTAAGCCTGATCCTCATATAATGTTAAATGACAGCAACAACTTTAAAAATGGAAAAGTGAATTGAGAATCTATAATGTTTTCAAATAAATCCAAGGTTCAGATGCCACATTTCATAGAATCATAGAATATCAGGGTTGGAAGGGACCTTAGGAGGTCATCTAGTCCAACCCCCTCGCTATGCCCCTTTTCCTACGGGCCAGAGGAGAAGATGGTGAAGAATAGAGCAGAGCAGAAGGGTTGTAGGAAGGATGAGCATCTGGTCCAGTATGTTCAAGTCACACCCCTTTAATTTTTGGATAAAAGTGTGTGGGCTGAAGGGGCAGTTTAAGTGGGTAAGTGATGGTGTGTATCAAAGTACTTAAATATATATATAAGTTCTGCTGTTAACATTTTTAATGAAGACTTAATGCAGGATATAAATACCTCCTATAAAGCAATCAGCATAATGTCAGGTACCAACTGAGAAAGCTAGAAATCTATTTTTTGCCAGTTGCCATTTGTGTGAAAGAGGTGCTAATGCAATGCCCAAACAGCAGTGCACTGCCATTAGGCGTATAAAGACTGCAAATATCTCCCAGGACATTGATCCACTTAAGGTGAAAAAAAAACCAATGTTCCAATGTCAGTTTGACCAAGCCACACAATCCTTCAACTTTTTAAGAGGAGCAGTTTAGGGACCCTTTAATTCTCTTTACCCGTTGGGAATGATGGCTTCCTGCCAAAGAGGAACAGGTTCTTAGTACTGTACTAAGCCTCTGCTTAGACTATATTCCTCCTGCTGGAATTTGCTGCCAGAGGCATCAGGAGGATTTGAAAGCAAGGGCTTTGGGCCACAGATAGAAATTCAATATTTTTGGGGAGAAAAGATAAGCCCTGGGAGCTTGTGTTTTACTGCTCTCTTCACTGTGGAGAGTGGCACTTGATGTGATCCTCACTGCAGAGCATGACACAATGCATTTTAGAGCTGAAACTACTGGACTGTAGCTAGATTTTGCTTTAGGGTGGAAATAGGTAGTGTTCTAGAATCAAGAAAAAAACAATGAGGTTGTTGAGTCCCCACAAAGCAAACAAACTAGCATAATACAGTACAGCTAGAGGCATGCTGCACTCCCCCCACCACCTTCTACACACACACACTTTATTTAATTGTGTTTAAAACCAATGTAAAAATACTTTGCATTTCTGAACATGGAAAGGCTTCCTTGTTACTAGCCTATAAGCTGTATTAAGCAACCTCACCTGGGGCCTGCCTTATTCACCCTCTGCAAGCACACAAACCAAATACTCAAAAAATCCCCAAGCCTTTTTATATAATTTCAAATTGCATTTGAATACTAAGAATTTATAATCATTTAATAATCAGGGTCAAGTTAATCATGTCATTCCAATGATAGGTGAAGATATAAATACTGCTAACAAGGGTTTTAGTATAACCACACTTACAGTTTAATGGTTATATTTTCAGGAAAATGGATCCCCCTTGCATGCACTGAAATGCACATTTTTGGCACAATTACTGTGATTGCACAAGCAAATTGTGTTTGTACACGCACCGGTGCTTATTTAAGACACCACAGTTAGGGTTCAATTCCTCTGAAAAATGATGCTACAAGGAACATGCGGCCACATGAGGGGCTGCTCAAAGGTCTCAGGTTAAAAATCCCTATATTCTACATGGAAAAGAGAGGAAGCAACCAAGATTATACAGTCAGTTAAGGCATGCAAAAGAGCAGAAAAATAGGAGAATGGGTTCATGCTAGCCACAGGGGTTGGGGAGACTAAAGATGTCTTTAATACAAATGGCAAGTGGGGTGGGGGAAAGGAGGGGAGGAGTAGGGGCAGGGAGAAGTGCTAGGGAGAAAGTAGGTTCTTTATATTAAATGAAGAAGAGGATGAAGCTAGTGATGACTCAGAAATAACCAGGATACAGAACTCCTTTAAAAACTTCACAAATATTTACACAAATGTTTTTGAGGCATTTGTCCAGCTGTAATGATGACTAAGAGGGCAAAATAACAGTCTACAAGTATTTGAAAGGAGTAAACACCCAAGAGGGAAAATAATTATTTAGCATAATTTAAACAGAAGTATGATGATATTAAAAGCTGGAAAGTTTAGACTGGCTGTACAGGAAAACATCTTCATAGTGACACCTCTTAGCATGTGGAATAAATCCCATGGGAAGTGTCTGTCCCATAGCTCATTTAAAAGCTCTATTCCTTGGTTCTGAGGCTGCTCTAAATTACACCGGAGCCATTTGAGTTCCCAGTCAGCCCCAAATCATAAGAGTGGAAAAGTAGCTTAAAACCACAATTCCCCCATTTCGAGTTTGAAGCTGCGGATTGAACCCAATATTTGAACTGTGATCTCCTGCCTTTTACAAAATCCATTAAACTATGCAGCTGAATCCAAAGTTTCAGGAAGCATTCTTTGCAGATGGAACATTATCCACTCGCCTTTCAATGCCAGATTTCCATTCTGTTTTAACATTTAATTATGCTAGAAATTGTTATTTCAAGCATTTTGTGGGTTTTAAAATGCTTGACTTGTACAAAAATGGTATTTATCACATTTTTTTCAAGACATCTTTCTACATGCTCTGCCCTCAATGTTACAACAAAGATAAGGCACATTTATATTTTTCTCCTTGATAAATGTTTTTATCAGCTTCATAGCACACTAAAAAGTTGGAAATAGCAAGAATCAAACCAATTCTAGTGGATTATAACAACGCTAACCTAAACTAATAGAAACATCTGCCAGCCATCTTTCACCTTCAGAAGCAATCTATAGTATAAAAAAATGTAGTGCCAAATTTATCCATCAGACAGTTGTATGTAGATGAGACCATGAAAGTCCCACATGTTTACCTTTAAAAGGGGCCAGCAATGCAATCGACATACAAATTAATATATTAGAATTTATTATAAGAGTTTTTCATGATGGTCTTTACTTAATCTTCTATTAATGGCATGGAAGAGTGCTCCCTAAGTTTAGCCAGGGACATTGATTATTGGGCTCCACCTGCGTGGTCTTGTTCCCCTCCCTCCCTCTGGAAGTTAAAACCTTGACTTGTGGCTCAGGCATGGGGTAATCTTAAGTTTCAGAACTCCTAATCGTCAATTCTGTACCCAAAGAGTTGTTAATTGCAATATTTGGGGATGTGAAGGAATTTTTCCTTTACAGTATATTCACCCAGCAGTGAGTATTTGTATTATTATTTCTGATTTTCATCTAGTACATTTAATGGGGGTTCAAATAGTCAGGTGTTGCCATAGGTCAATTTTGATGATATTTTGGTTTGTGACTTCACCTATGCTGACATGTAGCTGGTGTGGAATGATTTTTGTCTTTATTTTATAACTACATTGGGCAGTAGTTCAAAACTTGGGTGCAGGCTTGGGATGATCATGAGGCTGAGACATAGGAAGTTGGGAGCTGAAGTTCTCATTTGGAAGTTGAAGTTAAAGGACTACTAATAACTCCATCAAAGTTCCACCATCAGTGGTGTAAAGGGGGTAAGTAGGACCAGTGATAATTTGTATTTAAGTAAAAATAGTTGCAACCAGAGAGCATTACATTCAGTTTCCTGTCTGTGTCTTATTGGAGTCACTAGGGCCGGCAAGAGCAAAATTGCACATACAGAAAGATATTTTAAAATAGAAGGCAGGCAAGTGGTTCAGGGATTAAATACCTTTAATTTGGTGAATTTATCATTAGTTGATCCGGCTTCAGGGATGCCCATTAAAGAGTTAAATTTACCCACAGTTCACAGTGATATCTCAGATACTGTGTAAAGCCAATCATAGTGATAGTGTTTTACACTAGTTGAATCTATCCCAGGTATAAATAATCCTGGTGTTGAGCAACCAGAGTCAGGGTTGATCCTGAGAGGCAGAAGAGAAATATCTACAAAGTTCTGTCTAAAAAGCAGAAACATCTCAGACTCTGGAGTATCTGAGGTGAGCAGCAGTTGAATCTCCACTTGACCACTGTAACCTTTATATGTAAAGCCGTTCAAAAGTCTGCAATTTCAGTTTGTGAAAGTTCATATATCCTCTTTGAGCTGCTGTTTTTTCAGTCTGTGTGAGCAGCCACTTTTTGTCTAGTTTCAGGATAAACTAGACACAATCTATTGAGTTTCACATGGTCCACCCTCCCCGAAACCATAGATTAAATGAAGATTTCAAAGCTCAGTCAAGATCTGGTAAACCTGACTAGATTTTCAGACTGGTATTCAAACCAGGCAGTGGCATTATTGAAGGTTTGCATGGCACTTTTTAGCATTACTCATCCCAAATTCATGAGAACTGCTGTAGAGAGTTTCAAGAGATGCAAGTAAAACTGGCTAATGAAAAGAGCTCATAAGCCAGAGCCAAACCAAACAATCATAAAAAAAAAGCTCTGTGCATATTTTGTCTGGATATTTTCTGGTATTGTACATTTCCTGTTTTGACATCATTTTAACTGCCACCACACATCAGTCCAAGGATATAACAATCCTGCAATAACCACTACAATATATCACTTTCATAGTAGTTCATTTTACTGAAAAATGCTATTGGATTGTTTCTGGTGGAGTTCTCTTCTTTTTAAGAGAATATATTTTAATATACCGTTGTTGTTGTGGGGCAGATGCTTTAATATTTGCTCAAATAAAACTTCCAATGAAATTAGCTTTGGGTAGATAAGGACTACAGGCTTTGGCCTTATATACATAAAAATTGATTCCTAACTTTCCTGAGTAAAAGCAATTTAATGGGTGCATTGAGAAACCTTGATAAAATATAAAATAGAAATTAAATCAGTTTGAAAATTAAGATGCAACTACAGTATCTCTGTCAAGCCTCATATCCATATGAACATTGTTCTATAGAGAGGCTAGTGCTCACAATTGACCGCCCCATACCTTTAAGTAGAGGGGTATTTGGCTTGCTGGCCGAATGAAGGGAACTTGCTTTATGGCTTGGGGGATGGGAGATGAAAACTGCTGCAAAAGGGTCAGCATGGTCACCAACTGATCCCTGGGAATGAGGTGTTTAAAGGGATAGCCCAGTGCTTTAACCCTTCCTTTTGTATGGAGCAGGCTGAGGCAGCACCCACCCTCCTTCCCCTATAGGTGGTAAAATACCAGGTTTGGTCTAGACCTGCTGTGGGCATTACACTAGCGGCCCCTTTGTTGAGGGGGGCTGGGAAGAAATTTTTCCCTTGACACTATATTGGCCTAGGAGGAGTTTGGGTTTTTTTTTTTGCCTTCCCCACAGTGGGTTCAGGCGGTTCTGTTCATGCATGGCATGAAGGGCGGTAGGCTATATGTCGCAACTCATTATTTAAGGGTAAGGCAGATGTCCAGTGCAGGTACTCCATAGAAAATACAGTGACTGGATAAATGGCCTGGAAAAGGACTTAAAAAGAGGTGTTCAGTAAAGGAGTGAATGGGGTGCAGTTGGAGACAACCCCCATTATTATAGTCCATCTTAACCCTCCTATGAGGAGGGGAGGGTGGATGGTGAGGTCCCTGCAATGGATTTGCTGGAGGGACCTGGATGGGAAAAGGGCGGGTGGGGGAGAGGAGGAGGCTAGTAAAAGTCCCTCAGGTAATTATGGAATAAACATGGGGTTACCTGCACTGAACACTTTTATTGGCCGGGTAGTCCCAGACATCTAATAATAAAGTTGCGGCCTGATTAAACCCATGTCAAATGTCTCCTGTCCTTCTTTTAGTATAGCCAGACAATGACTAATATGCAAGAAAAAAGCTAGACAGTATTGACAACTGCCTGAGGAAAATTCTGATCCTTAAGATGGCAACATGACAAAAACACAAATAGTATGATTAAAAACACAGAAGCTCTATTCAAATATTATACTGAAGAAACAATAATCCAGAGGGCTAGAAATTTTACATCACACGTATAACATTTGGTTTCTAATCAGAATATTGTGCTGAACAACAACAAAATGCAAAAAAAAAAAAAAAAACCCTGAAAAAATGCAGTGAAATAAAATTAAACATTGACATAATGATGAATATCAGCTTGGATGAAAGTGAAGAAGGTGGCACTGGGCTATAGAAATTGGACCACATATATTTCAGCTTAGCAGATGGCAAAATGAAGATGACAGCAAAAGCTGCATCAGAAAATTAAAGACATAACGCCCTCTTGATTTTTTAAACTCTTTTTTAAAATTTAATTCCAATTTCTAACAGAGCTCTTTAGGTAGTAATGGCCAATTTTTTCCCCTCTCCTCTTTTGATGTGTACAAAGATCATTTTATCAAAACAGAAATTAACTATACAGGGAAAAAGTGAAACTGAGGATACAAAAACTGAAAATAGAGAATTTTTTCTTGCTAATTTAGGGTTACTTGAAAGTGCAGCAGATACAACATTTTCAACCAGAAATGTGACCCTCAACTTTTTTTGCTCTGTTAAAATAAGATGAAGTGGCATTGATGCGGCACCATTGGGGCTAATGAATCCATTTTCATTGCATATAACACAATGCATTTAAAGTAGCAGAAATTCTGTAATGGGTGGTAAAATGGCAAGCATTTGAGTTATTTAAAATGTAGAACTACAAATTATTCTAACTGAAGCAAATGGAAAAATTGCTAGTGCCACCTATTGGTGAAAATGGAGAACTCCAAATGATTCTTGATAATTAGCACATTCCTAAAGAAGGCATTGGAATGAACAGAAGACCCATAGTTATTGGTCTACTGTTTGTTTTTATTGCTTTGAGATGAAATACTTGTAATTTTTATGTTGGACCTATTTTTTAAGCTTTGTTTAGCTTTTAAACACATTCCCATAAAATCAGAGAATTGGAGAGAGAGATGGGAATTTGAACACTGAATTAGTATCTAACCTGCTATTCTTCTTTAAGTAAAATTCCAACAAAATAGGCCCTGATTCTGGAACCACATATGCTCATGCTTAACATTCTGCACATGCATAGCCCAATCAAAATTAACGAACGTACATGCATATAGATGAACACATGTGTGCGCCGGGTCAAGACCTTAATGTTTTGCCTCAGTAATGACTGTAGAATTGGGCCTACAGAATGGATTCTAATATTAGCTCCACACCTAATGCGCTTGAGAAATTAGATAGCTTCATTATGACATGACTTAGAAAATTTACCTGACACCAACTAGCCCAAGGACTAAACGTACTAGTCAGAGTGTAAAAGACCTGTACCGTCATACACTTTTAACCCAGGACTATGACCCTGAAATACGAAGAAATAAAACAGATGGTCTGTTTATTGCATAGTGTATTTAATTGCAACATTGTTATTAACTATCTATGTAATTAATTAGTAATGTAACTTCCTATGTCGCAGTGCTTTTGTTGTACGTTTTCTCCTTTCTTAGCTTCATCCCACTTTTTCTTCCTTATCTTTCCTACATACACCTATAGTGATATATTCCTGTGATATATTTAGCATTTTTAACCCCATTTTCACTTGCTCTCCTGACCTTGTGTTCTCTAACTCACTATTTCTTTTATATTGTATCCCCTCAATCTCTCCCTTTCTCCCACACATCTGCTCACACAGCCATCCAGTCTCCAAGGCACCACTCCCCTTCATAAACACACATGCCCTACCATCCCAGGTTATACTATCCATTTGTTATATGAGCAGTGGATCTGACCCTAGCTCTAGGTTTGTCATCTTTCTAATTGCTGATAACCGGAGCTCTGAGGTCCTGCCACTTCTCCACCTCTTCCCCTAAGGCCCACTCCTAAAGAAACTGCACATCTAGTCGATCTTCCCTTCATGCGCCTTAAACAAGCAGCAGCACTAGCTGCTCTGCTCCATTGCCTCTCCTCTCCATTTTAGTTAAAAAGGTAGTAGCTTCAGCCATTCTGTGCCTCACCCCTTTCTGCCTGGGTAATTCTGCTCTCTATCATCCAGTACTGCAGAAAAGTCACCAATGGTTTTACAGCCCCACTGAGCACACTTTTCATTTCCCCAGACCCTGACCAAGTGAATTTCTCAAGCCCTGGGATACAGGGGATGTCTTTTTGTCACAAAACAACTTTCTAATGAAATGTTATCAGGACACATTTGTAGCCCTACATATTTGTTAAGGTGTTTTTTGTTGTTCTTGTTGTTGTTTTTTAAAAGTGTGACACTGGCAGACCAGGTGCCAGCTCATGCCAAGGCCCTTAGGCCTCATCTGAACTCTAACAAATGCACAGCTGAAACCAGTCTGGCTCACCTGTGTGCTAGTGTTGTTAAAATAGATATAAGATTTATAAAAATGTATTCAGTGTTTAACTTTATGAAATACTTGTAAGTTGCTGCATGCATTAATCTCACCTATAACAGCTGTATTCCATGTTATAAGGCAATATTCAAGTGTTTACTCTGAAGTTGTAAATCATCAGTCAGGAGAGAAGCATTACCAGGTGTGAAATACTAGTTTTCCACAGGAGATGTTGACTCCTGACCAACAAAAGAAGGCCCATAAACACCAGATAAACCACCATGCAACATCAGAGGACAAAAGACTTTGTTGATTGCTCCCCTCCACGCCCACGAATGGGACATGTGTATGTAGACTCATCCCATCATCTTGAACTCTCGGAGAAGGGAATAAAAATCCCTGACAAGAAGAAACTGTATCTATGTGCTGCTTGTACTCAGAGGGGCAAGG